>NC_036854.1:14778972-15078972 GCF_002910315.2 Salvelinus sp. IW2-2015 | reverse complement strand
CTGTTTAACTGGGAGTGGATTGCAGCCTGAAGAGTGGATTTGCATTAATCAATGGGCAGTAGCTACAGAATGCAGTCAATGTCTAAAGCTAAACAAATTAGTTTCTACCTTCAGTCGTGCTTCTACTAAAACTTCAGATCTAACTGGTTGATCAATATTCATGGGATTTATGTCAGTTTTTTGGTTTTAGCAGATTAATGATTACTTTTCTAATGATTGTGCTAGCTAGCTATGGCTCCATACAAAATCAAGCTAGCTAGTTAGCTTCAAAATTGTTTGCAAAATAACTTAACCTAATTGATTTCGGCGCTTGCATCAGACTACAACGTACGAACTCTTAATAACAATGACTTGGACAATAGCTTCCAAAAACAATATTACAGAAGAAAAAAGCTTGCTAACTAGCCATAAAATAATGGCATTTAAACTTACCTTCCATGACAACTAACAGCTGGGCTTTGATGGACATTCTTTGGTGGTAACCTGGTAATGCATGTCTTGAGTGACAGGTGTTTGCGCCAGACAACACGGCCCATGTGAGCTGTCACCAACCAAACAGTGTAGAGTATACTGGTCTGTGTTAACCTCATCTGATTGGTTAGAAGAAAGAGGTCCCATCTCCAAGAGCTCCTGCTCTCACACTCTCTCTCCTTGCTTGCAAATCTCTATTTGCACGTCTACAAATCTTTTTGTCACATAGGGCGCTTAAAGCACTGCCAAAAGTCTAGGGGCGCGAAATTGACATGCACAGGTGTACAGATGCAATTATTGCTTGCAAATATTAAGTTACCTGTAGGAGAATGTGTTTACAACTACAGATTATTCTACACGTTCAAATCGCTATGTCAATGATTTACCTCCATAGACCTGGGTCATATTCATTAGGGCGCAAAGAAAAACGAAAAACAAGCGTTACTTATTTGTCAAGTTCAGGTAGTGTAGTCCATCCCTGTTTCTGTCCGTGTTCAGGGTCATATTCATTAGGCACCAAACGGATGAGAACGGACTGACCGTTTAGTGCCTAGCGGAAGATTTGTGACCCCTGAGGTTTGGGAGACATACTGCTGTCAGTCTGAAGTGAACCTATCCTCTTCTCAGAAGCTCTGTGTGAAAAACAGGAGTGGAGGACATTAGACGAGACCCGTTGGCATGGCGACCTCACTAAAACGTTGATTGAATACACAGACACTCATTACCTGTGGCTTCTAGCTGCCTTTGCGATGCTCTTTATTTGATGGACCTGGCTGTAGCTATCCCAAGAGAACTCAACAATCTCAATCTCTCTCTCTGTCTCGTCTTCTCTCTGTCTTTTTGTCTCTCTCCCCCTTTCTCTCTCTTCAGTTCAGCTCATGATTATTCAGACCTGTACACTGTTGCCATGGCACTGGATTGGCAGCTCGTAACCTTGTCATATCTAGACCAATCTATCGAGAGGAAGATATGAAAGATTGGATTTCGTTTGAAAATATCAACCAAGTAAAAACATCCAAATGCATTCGTATTCACTGTACCATTGAGCTGTGGGGGAGATATTAGCCCTACTTTGATTGCCTTTGTATTAGCAAGTCAGGTTTTGCATTAGTTCCTTCTCAAATGAATTATAGAAATGCAAAGCCTCACACTGTGTTCAAAGATGATTCATTTGTTTGTCTGTTTTGTCTTTCAGGGTCAGCCGGTCGGTCAGTGTGATTTCAATATTCGGCTGTTGTGCATAGAGAAAGAGATCATCTCCCCTCGGATGGAGAAGATGAAGACGGGACAGATCGACAAGACAAAGGAGCCCTTCAGTGTCAGGAACAAGCCATTCTTTGACATCCACGCAGCACGAAAGGTAATACACGCATGCATGTGCACATGCACTAAACTGTGCCAGGGCCAGATCATCACAAGTCTGTGGTGGTCTGACATTCTAGCCGTACATTATTTAACTTTTTCATCAGTTCAGGGACTCATCTAAGGCCTAATCAAAACAACAGGATAGATAAACTTTCAATGACATCAGTTGCCGATTTTGTTTTCTCACTTTGAAACAAATATGTATTATTAATCTTGAAGTATTAATGTGCTCTCATAAAGGGTACATTGCATTTTCTTCCCACGCTGTGCTTTTACTGTAGATTGACTGCTTTTGACTGCCTTTGTACAAAGGGCATTGTAGATTCCTCTATCACCATTAAAGGAAAAAGAAATGTGATCAAAGCTTTTTTTAATCAGTGGGAATATTCATAAAAACTATAAATAATCAACAGAAAAAATAATTAGCTCTGAAAATGGCCTATTGGCCTATGTGGCTCCACTATTTACAATCTATAATTGATTATTCGCAGATCATGGAGATATTCTATGGAGCCTTTTTATATTAGGAAACCCGGCCTACCTCTATACAGAGTTACTTGTGTTTGCAGATCATGTGCTGCTGCTGACAAGGACAAGAGTGTTTTTATTCTCCAAAAGCTATTAAACCTCGCCAGAAAGGCCCTGCACCCTCAGTCTCATAATGGCTCCACCGAAGGACATTGCGCAAAAAAACTAGATCTACACTGGGCCAGATCAGTGGGAAACTGTAGCTCTGTACGTTCCATTAAATGCCTGATAACATAGTAGAGGGAGCAAGGGTTTATGGCAGTCTTCACATTTTTCCCACCACTGTTCATATGGCCGGTCTGGTCATGGCGGAAGCAGGGAACAGCTCCAGTCCCAGCTACTATCACTGATCTCTTTGTGCTGGAGCCTGTTTTGTCCTGCATGAAATGTTAGCCATGAATGACTGGGTTACCCCCCTGGTAAACCCTGTTCCAACTTCCAACCCCTCCTGTCTGAGGCTTTTATGACAGATTGCCCACTGTCTTGTTAGCAGGATGTAGATTAAGATATTCCAGAAATGAAGTCATTGGAATTACGCCTGCCTCGTTCGCTATGTCTTTGTTCTGATGCTGAGGCCATCTGCTCTGCGTACAGCCATATCTCTGTTACAGACATCATGAAATGGGGGAATAGGAATCTGGTTTATTCATTTGCGGTGGCGCAGCTTTCCACTTCATGACATGTTTGCCGGAAATTCATTTTATGATATTTCAATGAGGCCGAGGCTGTGTGATGGCTTTTCAAGTTTCCAGCTCCCCTGAATTAAACACTAGAACTGCCATAGACCAACGGCCACTGACGTTTGATTGTGTAATAAAAATCTACGTCCTGCTCCTTCCCTGACCTTTCCTAAATGTTTGTATTTGACATTGCTCAATTTGTCTGAATTTAGAAATCACAGAGAAGTATTTAGAGCCTTTTGACCTGTTTTTCTTTACACCTGTTCCCAACTTAACCCTCCAAAACAATGCGCTGTAAGACATTGGTACCCAGCCAGGCGCTAATTTGTCTCTCTCTCTCTCCTTACTGAATGAAAGGATGAATAGGTGATAATTGTGCACGTTCCTTCACAATTGAAAATGAAATTAGGCCCAACCAAAAGATGAGGGTGAGGAGGTTGATTTTAATTTAGAAAGAAAAGTTTGTTATGCCTATTTATCAGCGTTGGCGCTCTTGTTTATAGCACATAATTTGACCGCGATCCTTGCGGATTGATGTCATTCCCTTTGACATTTTAAGCTGTTACGGGACTGTTTTATATACAATAAATCTATTACTAATTTCATTTATTGTAAGGGAAAATGAGTAATGCCAAACATATCCTTGACTGTATCCGAGTTGATGCGCAAAGGGAATCAAAAGATGCCAGCCCACTGAATGAATGACAAATGGATGAATGGGCGATAATTGTGCACATTACTTCACAATCAAATTTAAATTAGGCCTAACAATGATGAGGGTGAAGAGTGGGATTTTAATTTAGAACAACAATAGTGTAAGGGAAAATAAAACATGCTACGGGTTGCAGTAGGTCTTTAGAATAGTGCAAAACATATCCTTGACTTTATACAAGTTGATGAGCGAGGGGAAACAAACCATGCCTGTCAGCCTGCACAGCCGGTCAATCAAAACTATACCGAAACTAATTTCACTCATAAGACAGCCAATAGACAGAATGAAATGTACAATAGTCTGATGAGCGACAATATTATCAGTTGTTAAATTGTACATGAAGAGATGCGCACATCTTATATTTGACAGGTGCAGGGTAGGAGCATCAGTTTATCAAATCCTCCTTCAGAGTCACATGCAGGTAAAATGTTAAGATTTCTATATAGTATCAGAAAGATAATATTTTGCAGTTTCTATGACACTTACCTTTGTCAAATATCTCTACAAAATTTAAGAGGTGGAGCTCTATTTCCAAATTTCACTTTTTGCAAGAATATCTGGGCAATCCATGCATTCACCACTCGCACGGCTGCATTGCTCTGGCTACTAAGCCAAAACTAGTAACGTAATAAACTTATGCAATTCTGTTTTCCTTTAAATACATTTTATTTCCACAATATTTCTTTAGACTTGCCAAAACTAAATTATGGACTTCTTTGTGATGGACTTGAACTAGTGCTTTTTCGCTTGTACTTGTAGCCTAGACTAACAAACTAATGAAAATGCTGTTATGTTCCTTGAAATAATAGTTTTTTTTTGTATTCTGTTATCTAAGACCTTTATAAACACAACCAAATTCTTATTCATCAGATAGCATATATGAAATGTATTTATTTGACTGTTAGAATGTTGATGGGTCATTGGCTTAAAGTGTTGAAAATTGGCTTTAGGCCTACATTTTTCACTAGGACTTTTGTGGAATTATACAAAACATATCCTTTACTCTATCTAAACAAATAACTATTGTTATATTTTTTACATGGATATATTTCACTCATTTCTTTATGCACTATTTATCAATCATTGGTTCCTATGTTTGCGCACCTCGCGGGTTGATATTAATCTGATGCATATGCTAAAGGAGATACCCGGCAGCGTTCTCTAGCGGTTCTCTTTTCAAATAGGACTATCTATTTTATTTTGTTCATGAAATTGTTTTGAATCGGCTGCAATAGCTGGTCTGCTGTCGGAATACAAAGGACTTATAGTTCCTCTGTTTTATTTTATCGTTTTGCCTTTTATTCAGTAAATTGGACGTTGATGGGACTGGAAAATTGACCGCTTGGAGGCAAAAAGCATGTGCTGAGTGGAAGATGAGGCTTTAGATTAGATTTACCTTAGCTCTGGTCTAAGTTAAGGGCCCATTAGCAGACTGGAGTATGGGAGAGGGTTCAGATGGAGAGCCCACTTGTCATTTGAAATGACTGACAGTAGATGAGGAAAAGAGCTGGGCTTAATGAATAGTGTCACTGAATGCTCTTTCACATCAGCTAAATGTGCTCACTCACTGGGTTTAATTAAGCTTTGTGCAAGAGCCCACAGTCAATTACATTTACATTTTAGTCCTTTAGCAAACACTCTTATCCAGCTCAGTAATAGCTTTTATTAATAGCTTTCCTTATATTTCTCATGCAACAAATACTTACTTACAGTGCCTTCAGAAAGTATTCACACCCCTTTACTTTTTTCACATTTTGTTACAAAGTGGGATTAAAATTGATTTAATTGTCATTTTTTTTGTAAACAATATACACAAAATGTCAAAGTGGAAGAAAAATTCTAACATTTGTAAAACATTTATGAAAAATAAAACACTAATATACAGTATCTTGATTAGATAAGTAGTTAACCCCCTGAGTCAATACATGTTAGAATCACCTTTGGCAGTGATTACAGCTGTGAGGATTTCTGGGTAAGTCTTTAAGAGCGTTCTAAACGCGATTGTGCAACATTTGCCCATTTTTATTTTCAAAATTCTTCAAGCTCAGTCAAATTGGTTGTTGATCATTTCCAGCTCTTGTCATAGAATTTCAAGATTATTTAAGAACATTCAATGTCTTCTTCGTAAGCAACTTCCGTGTTGGCCTTGTGTTTTAGGTTATTGTCTTGCTGAAGATGAATTCATCTCCCAGTGTCTAGCATTTTGCCTGTGCTTGGCTCTATTCCATTTCTTTTTTTTATCCTGAAAAATTCCCCAGTCCTTAATGATTACAAGCATACCCATAACATGATGCAGCCACCACTATGCTTGAGAATATAAAGTACTCAGTTATGTGTTGTATTGGATTTGCCTCAAACATAAGTCTTTGTATTCAGGACAAAAAGTGAATTGCTTTGCCCCCCCCTCCCCCCTCAAGCTAATGAGTCATTCTGACTGCATTCTAACAGTGTAATTAATCAATTTCATATATGCTATCACAAAGATAATCATTTGGGTGTGTTTATGAAGGCCTTGGATAACATTAGAATACCATTTTTATTTTATTTCAAATAACACAATCATTTTCATTAGTTTATGTTACTGTGGTAGGCTATATATAAAAATATATATGAAAAACACTAAGTCAAGTGTTCATTTAATTTTATTAGTGGAGTGTCTTTTGTTACAACTATGAAACAGAAAGCATATGTGTTGGAACACGGTAACAACTTTTTATAACTACAAAATAAAAAAATACCCCAACCAGCAAGACGTGCAGTCCAATTATGAAAACATCAGTAGCCTAAACATCATTATAAATGTCAAGTGGCCTTGATAAATAAAGCAATGATGGCATTATAATATGTGTCGATATGACAGCAGTCAAAAATAGGCAATTATTGTCAGCTCGTGCTTAAATTGTGCATCTTCAGGCAATGGCGTCAGTTGAATGTCATTTATCTGCTATCCATTGTGCTAACAGTTTAAATCTTCGTAACTTTCACTTCCTTGACATACTTTGACATACAGTACCTTTGTTTGGTTGTAGTGCGTAATAGTCTCCAGGCTTTCTCTTTATTGTGTCCTGTTGTCTTGCCATTCTTCAGCACCGTTGTAGACTACAACGGCTGTGCAGGTGCCTTATTTTGCACAGAGGGAGGAAGCTCCCATCTTACTTTGTTCATGGTGCCAGCCAGGCTTGTTTTCTTTGCAAGCAACTTGTTCGCCAATGACAGTGAAGTCCATGGTGACATTTGTACCCTTGTCAACATAAGATTCCGCAAGCCTCATTACCACATTCTCCGACACTCGCCAACCTGCTGCCCAACGTGGATCTTTTCCCAGATATTGAAAGCCTTTCAGCATGTACAATTACACACGCTCTCACTGAGTAGCCTACTCCAAGTAGGTCAGAGTAGACTGATAAGTCTGCTTGGATTTGGTGCACTGATATAGGGTCCATACCTTTTTGAGATTATAATTCAAATAGATCAAAACAATACAATAGCCCGCCCTGTTCTTCTTTCACAATTGGTGCTTACATAATTATGCATCATTTGCTACCCCTCACTCATCAACTCACCTATCCCCCCCAAAACCTCATACTTTACTTCATGTATTTAATCTGTTGTGTGTGAAATTAGTTTCAAAATGGACTACTTTAGCGCTTCTAGTGTTAGTCGTACCATTGGTCTCATGGTGATATCTGCCGATAGGTGCCCTTCTTTGTGAAGCGTTGGAAAACCTCCCTGGTCTTTCTGGTTTAATCTGTGTTTGAAATTCACTGCTTGACAGAGGTACCTTAAATGATCTGTATGTGTGGGGTACAGAGATGAGGAAGTCATTCAAAAATCTGGTTACACACTATTATTGCACTTAGTATAATGTGACTTGTTAAGCACATTTTTGCTCCTGAACTTATTTAGGCTTGCCATAACAAAGGTGTTGAATACTTTTTGACTCAACATTTAAGCTTTTCATTTTTTATTAATTTGTAAAAATATCTGAAAACCTCATTCCACTTTGACATTATGGGGTGTTGTGTTTAGGCCAGTGACTAGGCTGTAACACAGCAAAATGTCAAGGGGTGTGAATACTTTCCGAAGGCACTGCATGTGTGTTTTAAGTACGTATTTGTTTCGCGAGTTATCTCTCCCTGCCTTCCCCACCAGTCTAATGTCCACAACTCATTTATAAAACACAGCAAACCGTTAGTTCAGTAAACTGTGCTTAATTGGATCATTAAAGCAGTGTGATCAGTATCAGCAAGTCTTGACCTTGTGGGTCTGAGACCTCTAACCCTTCCAATAACACCAGCTTAATATTAGTCAGAAACTGTGCTTAATTGGATCATTAAAGCAGTGTGATCAGTATCAGCAAGTCTTGACCTTGTGGGTCTGAGACCTCTAACCCTTCCAATAACACCAGCTTAATATTAGTCAGAAACTGCAGTCCTTTGTGTGTTACACCATGAGAGAGCCACTTTGAGACTTCTAATGCAGCGCAATGGAATTATCTCAGCTCTATTGTATTCCCGGTTTGGGCCTGGCACTTGTTGCTCTTACCTCTGGCTGTATTGCCTGGCTGTATTGGCCCATTGTTGTTTTTGTCGTACCTCAGAACTTATCCAGCCAGTCACAAGTTAATGGATGGTGACGACCGCATGACTGCCTCTCTGTATCCCATCATGGTTGCATCACAAATGGCATCCTATTCCCAATTGCGTGCACTACTTATGACCAGGTCCCAGCTCTGGTCAAAAGTAGTGCACTATATAGGGAATAGAGTGCTATTTCAGACCAGGGTTTCCATTAGGAAAATGTGGCATGGTACATTTGACCTGCAGCATTTTAATTTACCTGCATTAGTTGCGTAACCTAATTAAAACCTCTTAAGGATCCACCCCTTTACAAAAATGTTTTTGCCTAAAATGACATACCCAAAGCTAACTACTTGTGGCTCAGGATATGCGTATTCTTGATACCATTTGAAAGGAAACACTTTGAAGTTTGTAGAAATGTGAAATGAATGTAGGAGAATATAACACAATAGATCTGGTTAAAGATAATACAAAGGAAAAAACTGTTTTTGTGGATTTTTTTGTATTGTTTTTGTACCGTCTTTGAAATGCAAGAGAAAGGCCGTAATGTATTATTCCAGCCCAGGTGCAATTTAGATTTTGGCCACTGGATGGCAGCAGTGTATGTGCAACGTTTTAGACGTTTAACAGAACATGCAACTCGAATGCAATGGTGTGCCATTCTTACCGAATTCCGATGTAGAACATCTACTTTGTGCGTGACACAAGTAATTTTTCCAACAATTGTTTACAGACAGATTATTTCACTTATAATTCACTGTATCACAATTCCAGTGGGTCAGAAGATTACATGCACTAAGTTGACAGTGCCTTTAAACAGCTTAGAAAATTCCAGAAAAGGATGTCATGGCTTTAGGAACTTCTGTTAGGCTAATTGACATAATTTGAGTCAATTGGAGGTCTACCTGTGGATGTATTTCAAGGCCTACCTTCAAACAAGCTAACCGATCGCTGCAGCTGTACATAGCCCATCTGTAAATAGGTTGATTAGGTGGGCTATCTCATCACCATATTGTTTTTATTTGTTTTTCTGCTCTTTTGCACAGCATTATTTCTACTTGCACATCACCATCTGCTCATCTATCACTCCAGTGTTAATTTGTTAAATTGTAATTACCTCGCTACTATGGCCTATTTATTGCCTTACCTCCTCACGCCATTTGCACACACTGTATATAGACTTTCTTTTTTTCCTACTGTGTAATTGACTGTACGCTTGTTTATTCCATGTGTAACTCTGTGTTGTTGTTCGTGTCGCACTGCTTTGCTTTATCTTGGCCAGGTCGCAGTTGTAAATGAGAACTTGTTCTCAACTAGCCTACCTGGTTAAATAAAGGTGAAATAAAAAATAAATAAACTCAGTGCCTCTTTGCTTGACATCATGGGAAAATCAAAATAAATCAGCCAAGACCTCAGGGGGAAAAAAGTAGACTTACACAAGTCTGGTTCATCCTTGGAAGTAATTTCCAAACGCGGAAGGTACCACGTTCATCTGTACAAACAATAGTATGCAAGTATAAACACCATGGGACCACGCAGCCGTCATACCGCTCAGGAAGGAGACGGGTTATGTCTCCTAGAGATGAACGTACTTTGGTACGAAAAGTGCAAATCAATCCCAGAACAACAGCAAAGGACCTTGTGAAGATGCTGGAGGAAACATGTACAAAAGTATCTATATCCACAGTAAAACGAGTCCTATATCGACATATCCTGAAAGGCCGCTCAGCAAGGAAGAAGCCACTGATCCAAATCCACCATAAAAAAAAAAAGCCAGACTACGGTTTGCAACTGCACATGGCGACAAAGATCGTACTTTTTGGAGAAATGTCCTCTGGTCTGATGAAGCAAAACTAGAACTGTTTGGCCATAATGACCATTGTTATGTTTGGAGAAAAAGGGGGTGGCTTGCAAGCCGAGGGAACACCATCCCAACCGTGAAGCACGGGGGTGGCCGCATCATGTTGTGGGGGTGCTTTGCTGCAGAAGGGACTGGTACACTTCACAAAATAGATGGCATCATGAGGTAGGAAAATGATGTAGATATATTGAAGCAACATCTCAGACATCAGTCAGGAAGTTAAAGCTTGGTCGCAAATGGGTGTTCCAAATGGACAATGACCCCAAGCATACTTAAAAAGTTGTGGCAAAATGGCTGAAGGATAACAAAGTCAAGGTATTGAAGTGGCCATCACAAAGCCCTGACCTCAAACCTATAGAAAATTTGTGGGCAGAACTGAAAAAGCGTGCGAGCAAGGAGGCCGACAAACCTTAGTTACACCAGCTCTGTCAGGAGGAATGGGCCAAAAATCACCCAACTTATTGTGGGAAGCTTGTGGAAGGCTACCCAAAACGTTTGACCCAAGTTAACTTCTTATGGCTGCAGGGGCAGTATTGAGTAGCTTGGATGAAAGGTGCACAGAGGTGCCCAGAATAAACGGCCTACTCCTCAGTCATAGTTGCTAATATTTGCATATTATTATTAATATTGGATAGAAAACACTCTGAAGTTTCTAAAACTGTTTGAATTATGTCTGTGAGTATAACAGAACTCATATGGCAGGCAAAAACCTGAGAAGTTCCACTTCCTGTTAGAATTTTTTCTGAGGGTGGCAGATTTTCAACCAAGCTCTCATTGAAATTACAGCGAGATATTGATGAGTTTTCACTTCCTACGGCTTCCACTAGATGTCAACAGTCAATAGAACTTTGTCTGATGACTCTAATGTGAAGGGGGGCCGAAGGAGACAGGAATTAGTCACCACTGCCACGAGCTGACCATGCTTTGACCACGCGCGTTCACGTGATAGGCAKCTCCGTTCCATCKCTCAACTGAAGTCAATSTAATTCTCCGGTTGGAACGTTATTCAAGATGTATGTTAACAACATTCTAAAGATTGATTCAGTACATCGTTTGACATGTTTCTATTGACTGTTATGGAACTTTTGGACATTTCGTCACGTTATAGTGGACGCGCTTTTTGACTTTGGAATTGTTTACCAAACACGCTAACCAAAGTAGCTAATTGGACATAAATAACGGACATTATCGAACAAATCAAGCATTTATTGTGGACCTGGGATTCCTAGGACTGCATTCTGATGAAGTTCATCAAAGGTAAGGAAACATTTATCATGTATTTTCTGGTTTCTGTTGACCCCAATATGGCGGCTAATTTGGCTATTGTTCTGAGCTCCGTCTCAGATTATTGCATGATTTGCTTTTTCCGTAAAGTTTTTTTGAAATCTGACACAGCGGTTGCATTAAGGAGAGGTATATCTATAATTCCATGTGTATAACTTGTATTATCATCTACATTTATGATGAGTATTTCTGTTGAAACGATGTGGCTATGCAAAATCACTTGATGTTTTTGGAACTAGTGAATGTAACGCGCCAATGTAAACTCAGATTTTATGTTATAAATATAAACTTTATCAAACAAAACATGCATGTATTGTGTAACATGAAGTCCTATGAGTGTCATCTGATGAAGATAATCAAAGGTTAGTGATTMATTTTATCTCTATTTCTGCTTTTTGTGACTCCTGTCTTTGGCTGGAAAAATGGCTGTGCTTATTGTGGTTTGGTGGTGACCTAACAATCGTTTGTAGTGCTTTCGCTGAAAAGCATATTTGAAATCGGACACTTTGGTGGGATTAACAACAAGATTACCTTTAAAATGATATAAGACACATGTATGTTTGAGGAATTTTAATTATGAGATTTCTGTTGTTTGAATTTGGCGCCCTGCACTTTCACTTTCTGTTGTCATATCGATCCCGGTAGCGGGATTGCAGCCATAAACAATTTAAAGGCAATGCTACCAAATACTAATTAGGTGTATGTAATCTTCTGACCCACTGGGAATGTGATGAAATAAATAAAAGCTGAAATAAATCATTCTCTCTACTATTATTCTGACATTTCACATTCTTAAAATAAAGTGGTGATTCTAACTGACCTAGGACAGATAATTTTTACTCTGATTAAATGTCAGCAATTGTGAAAAACTGAGTTTAAATGTATTTGGCTAAGGTGTATGTACACTTCTGACTTCAACTGTATATGGATCAGACAATGTTTGTCAGTGTCAGCAGAGTAGGTTGCCCTGACGTTTTTGTTGTATTAAAAAAGATTCTGCTAATGTCTCCGGTCATATAAAGTTTGGTAGAATTGCATGAAGTGTATTTAACAAAGGCTGACATTTTCCTTTGCAAAGTAAGGAAAATAAATGTAGGCTGTCTGATATCGCCTAGGCCTACTCTACGCCACTACGCGCTGCATTGAACAGTCTTTTTTGCGAGCAGTGATTAAGTTATATTATTAGCCTAAATTATGACTATCCAATGTAATCATCACTTTCAGAATAGAAGGCTAGAAGTCTGAAAATGTGAGAATACTTTGTTATAAAGGTGGATTTTTATGATGATAAATTAGCTTCCCCAAACTTGAAATCCACACGCCACGTATGTTAGCGTAACTGCCCACATTTTACTTTTCTTCAGGCAACAAGACGAGTAACAAACAGCACATTCACAAGCCTATGTCAATCTACTGTACTCCATAGTAGAAAAGTTTACCTAAGCTTGTCGGTCTGTGCGAGAAATAAATAGTCTATTCCAAACACTCTTAGACAGTTGTGGGACGATAGATCCCAAATTCATACAACCAGTAGGCCCAGGGTTCATCCCCCAAAATATAAAAAAGCAATGAGGCTCATGCTACAGATCAGAACTTTTAGCATACAATTTAGATAAACTGTTATTTCTTCACATTTTAAGGCAGTAGGCTACATGCAAATGTTCGTTCCATAATGCAATTAGCAGGAAAACACCATTTGTGAGGGGTTTCATGTGACAGAGATGAAAATATCCATTAGACATTTTGAACGAGGGGACGTCTAAGTATGCAACAACTAGCATGGCTTGCTAAAATTACTAGGATTCTGCTTTTGGCTACTGGACAATAAAATACATTTGATTTGAAAACCAACAGAACATGAAAGGAAAAAGGCCACTGGTTTCAGTGGCATATGGAAGTCTTTATAAAATAATTGCCTGCACGTTTGGTTGGATTTTGGCTCGGATACTTGGAAGCAAGGTAAGACATGCCTCATATGTAGTAAAACATTCAGGTTTCAAACAATTAAGTATATGTTTTCAAAATGCATACTGCCTCCAGCTCATTGCAAAGTGGTGTGTGACGCACTGAAGCCTGCCCAGTTGCCTATACACTTGATTGGCGAATGGGAACTGTGCTTTAATTACCAGTTGAGAAATAAAACATTAAGCTCTTTTTAATCATGGCCCGCCTAGCACCGCCTGCCTGCCCTCCAGCAGCTCAAGGTGAACGTGGTGGGGACTGGGAGGGAGTCGCAGTCCGGGGATGGAGAAGGAGCGAGTCATGGGGATGGTGGGGTTTGTGTGTGTGTGTGTGCGCATGAAAGATGTTCTATCCTTCCCTTATCTAGGTAGGCTTATGTTAAACAATTCTAAGGTCTTGTCCAGATTTGCCATTTTTTTATCAGACGTTTTAGACAAGGGTCATTGTTTTTGTGTCCATGAATGTCATTGGAAGGTGTTCTGTCCTTCCCTTATCTAAGTGTATTTAACACATTCCAAGGTCTTTTCCAGATTGCCTTATTTGAATCAGAAGCTCTATGTAAGTCTATGTTTTTAGGTCTATTTTTTTTGTGTGCAATACCAAGGCCTTGGCCGGATTGCCATCTTTGAAGTTTTCGAGAATGTTCAGTGTGCCATTTTGTGAACTCAATCATTACAGAAGTGATATGCGTTGCGATGACATTTTATTTAGCGTAATTTAAAATATTGATGCCGATTTAATTCCCTGCTTCCCCTTATCAGTATTCAATTAATAGCAAACTGTAGAAGCGCGTAATCATTCATTCGCTTTTGCAGCAAACCTAAAGCAAGTAGCTTTTCAGATCTGTTTTTCACCAGCAAATTTTTGTACAAACTTCTCCTGTATTAAAACTTTGAGACTTTGTCTGATAAATAGGCCATACACAACCAAGAGAAAACACAAAGAATGTAGTGTTGACACTGCCTTAGAACATTCCATCAATACCACCCCCTCCACACTATACCGCAAGTGCACTCAAACACACACCATCCACAATGCCCTGCAACACTGTCCTTGGTAATATCGCAGCAATTACCATGGTTGGATTCAAGGACTACATGCATTCTCTCTTCCCTTCAACAGTGCCTTACAAAGAGAAATATGTAGCTAACCTTCTTTTGTAAGGGCTAAGAATTGCCAGATCGATGATTAAAAAGGCTTGTTTACCTCAGTTCTTTGGGGAATTAGAAGCTTTCTTCAAGGCCTCATCGGGAAAAAATTAAGCAATATATAATAACGCAGATAAATGAATGTAGTCAATGGTGTATTCTGTAGATTGATGAGTGTGTGATTGCCATACCAATATATTTTTTGTCTTTAGTTTGGCACTCCATTAAATGCCCTCCAGGCTTAGAGAGAGCTTGTACACTACAGTTGGAGAGAGCCTTGAGCTGGCTGAGTGAAGTCAGCAGGTGTCAGTCAATCTTCAGATGTGCTCAGAAAGCCTGGCTCTCGGTGGGGTTCTCAGCTCTTTTCAATGTTTCAGTCAGACACCACCTCGTCAGCCAGGCCTCTGCTCAGCCTCCCTCAGTGGATGACTCATAACGCCCTCCTCCTGGTTGCATCCCAAATGGCACCCTATACCCTTTATAGTGCACCACTTTTGACCAGGGCCCCTAGGGCTCTTGTCAAAAGAAGTGCACTATATAGGAAATATAAGGTGCCATTTGGGAGACAACCCCTGCTTTCACATCCAGACCCAGGATCCCCCAGTAAATCTGCCCACTGTCCCTACCCAGCGCTCAGAACACAGCTAATCCACCCCTGTCTAAAACAATACAAGGATATGTGTTCTTCTCTCTACCGTGCTTGTGGACAGTTATGTCTTGTGGGACTCTTATATTGGCATTAAACCTCTTTGAAAAAGACAGGCTCTCTCTCTCTGGACGTGTCCAAAATCTGTCTTGCCTACTACGTACTGTGTACTAATTGTACTACCTACTATTTAGAACATACATTTTTGTGAAAACTAATGCAGTAAGAAACATAAACATACTAGGCTTACCCATCCAGAGAATGCGTCATCTAATGCGCAATTGCATTGATGCCCGACATTATCTCATTATCAGCTATTGTCAAACACACGTGAGTCTAGGAAGATGATTCTCTTCCTCTAAAGTGTGCAGCAAATTCTGCAAGATGAAAATACTAAATTAATATAACATCCTTGCATTCAAAACCTATATTTGAAATTTCACTTCATATAAAAACATCTTATTTTCGCATACCTAACATGCCTAGTATTTTGAAGGCAAGTATGGGTATTCGAACATGGCCACGTTCTTCTTTGTCTGTTGCTGTAAGCTCTGTCAGACAGTCATGTGTGAGGACCTCTGTGTCGGGTGCTTTCTGGGAAATGATGCAACAAGCATCATTATCCCTATCATCACCTTTTTCATATGGAAGTTGAACACACGTGATACACCTCAACACCAGACTCGCCACAAGCTCAGCATTACAGAACTCGAGTGTGCATTGGATCCGAAGTGCTAATTTTCTGCTGAATTACACCAGACAGAATTAAGTCCTTATTGGTACCTCAGGCTCCCGTTGCATCCCAGATCGCTTTGCAGTTGTGTAAAATTCAGTGTAGTGTTTTCATTCATCATTAAGCTTCTAAGCCAGCAACCATCCTGCCTATATGTAGGCTACATATCTACCTCAAATACCTCGTGCCACTGCACATTGATCTGGTATTGGTACTCCCTGTATATACTATAGCTTCTTTCTTGTGTATTTTTATTCCTCTTGTTTTTTTTACTCTGCATCGTTGGGATCAGGCTTGTAAGTAAGCATTTCATTGTAAAGTCTACACCTGTTGTATTTGGCACACGTGACCCAAAAATGTTTTATTTCATTTTGATTTTAGGTATCACTTTAGGGCTGGAAGAGTGGAGGGTTCAGGCACTGCTGGGGGATATGTTCAGAGGCATAATGGAAATGAACTCTTTGCTCTTATGTTGGAGGAAGGGATCGGCTCCCTGCCTCCACATGTCTGCAGTAAGTGGATGTGCCACTGCCACCACCTTCAATTGGATTTGCAATACAACATAATCACTCATCTTGAATACTGAACTGTTTGGTATAAAACTCATCCTGAGTCAGCAAGTCTTGGACAGTCACTTGCCCAAGATCAGTTTTGGATACACACGGTGTCATATCATCACTTTCAGTGATCGCTACACTGAACTGACCAAATCAAATATGGCAGTGTGTGTACAGCATCTTGCTCATGAATTTCTTTAATTTGATGATGGTTTTATTGAATCCATCCATCAAATCCAAAAGTCCTCCGCCGCAGCTTCATACACTCTAACCTTGTTTGACTCGAGGCCAGCAGCCTTGTTACTCAGTTGTCCCATGCGTTCTCATGTCAGGTTGTGTATTTAACAGGGAGGCTTGACCAACTGAGTCTATATTCTTATATAGCGAATGGACTGCCATACCAATTGAGCCACACGGCACCCCATCTTAGTCTGTGTCCCAAATGGCAGTCCATTCCATTTATAGCGCACTTATTTTGACCAGGGCCCTGATCAATAGAAGTGTGCTATGTGGAGTGAAAGTTGCAGGTATGGAAAATTGCAGGTATGGAAGAAATGATGAGGCAAAACAGTATCGCAGTGTTATGAATTCTCCCTCTGTATGCTCATGGTGTACGTGTCGTGATTCTGTGAAAGTCTTGGTGGTTTGCTCACAGCCGTCAGATGGCTTTTAATGCTGAGCGTGATTTACTGTGCTTTTACTGATACAGTAAATGTGTTTTTTCCCCTCATTGTGCATGACGTCTGGATACGTAGTATGTCTCCATATACACTTACAACACTAGAGAAAAACGTACTTCCGGTTTTGTACACCAGGTTCAAACAGCTGAAAATACAATATTTTTGTTTATTGAACATGTATTTCACAGTGGTTTAGATGGTACAATGATTTTCTGAAATTAGGCGATCTATTCAAATTTTTGCAACACGGACATATTTTTGCACCTTTAACTAAACATTTGGCAGTCTTACGGCTTGGGGGTAGAAGCTGTTCAGGATCCTGTTGGTTCCAGACTTGGTGCGTCAGTACCGCTTGTCATGCGGTAGCAGAGAGAGCAGTCTATGACATGGGTAGCTGGAGTCTTTGAAAATGTTTAGGCCCTTCCTCTGACTCCACCTGGTATAGAGGTCCTGAATGGCCCTACCCTCTGTAGATTAGAGTGAATCTTTTTTTWTTTTWTTTTTTGCAGTGGGCCTGTACCACTGAACTACAACCACTATTCTATAGAGAGCTTATCTTGTGTGTCTCTCTATAAGACTGTCCCCTAATCTGACATAGCCAGTGCAGTGCTCCGGGAGCAGCCATTTGGAGCTGCTTTTTATACGCTTCAGAGGAGATTGAGTCTTTTGAAAGAGAATAAGGTGTCACTATTCTGTGGTAGATGTTAACAGCTTGTTTCCATTCTTAAGCTACTGATTAGTGCTCAGTGCAGATATCTCATAAACACCCCCGTTTAACACTTTTTTTTTTTCCTTAGGTGTGATTTCGTCACTTCAAATGTGAGATTCTCTGACGAGAAATTCAGTTTTGTATCAGATTGTTAATTAATTAATGTTTTGGGCTGATTCTGCAGTTTTATCTGAGAATGATCCATGTCAGGATTCTCCCCAAAATTTATTAAGAAGGTGGTGCTGCTGAGTACGGCCGGGGGGAGTTCCCAGAGGTGGGCAGTGCCCCCCTTTTGGAATCAGAGATTTCTGAGTTTTTGAACACATGTAACTACCATTAAAAAAAAAAAAATTATACAAATGTACATAGTGGCACAGTCAGTCCACAAGGTGGCACAGCTCCTCTCTTACCTGCTTTGGGGAGAACCCTGCATAATGATATTAATATTTTGAGTAACAGATTCTCAGGCGATAACAGACAATTTACATGCAACTGCATTTATATCAGATAGACCGTCACACCAGCTGTGGCTCTGAAATTACATCAGAGCCTTTTTGTTAATTGTACATTATTTATTGAATGTGTTATATGTCAAAATCCTCCAACACTCTCACTACTTAATTCAGAGGCTGGCTGCCTCTTGAACTACTGTCTTCTCAGCCTCAGAGCAGCTTCCTCTGAGAAGACGGGGCGGGGCAGCTGGCAGCTAGGAGCAGGGATGTGATCTTGAGTGCGTCCCAAATGGTACCCTACCCTCTACGTAGTGCACTGCTTTTGGAATAGTGTTTGTAGGGTGCCCTTTATCTCTAGAATGGTTGCCGAGCACCATTCCCGGCTCGTTCCCTGTGATTGTTACCTTCACAGCCTTTGTAAAACATGCTTTTATTATATCTGGTACAGCGTAGGAGTTCAGGGTTGATGAGAACCAAGCACTCAGGGACAGATCATTCAATAAAGCTTGGAGGTTGCAGTGGTAGCTATTATTTTTTTTTATGGGAAATGGGTGTGAAAAAGAATGGTGAGCTGTGCATTGTAAAATACTACAGATCATCAAGCGCCTTACATGACGTTATCACCCACCATTGTATTCGATCAAGGCGTAATTAGGACGTTTGTTAATATCAATATTAAACGGACCAGCAGGATTCTTGATGGTAAGTTCTTCATATGCGATTTGTTGCGAAGGTGTGCGCTGATATCAGACCTGTGGTCTGCAGGGAGGGATAGAGAGGTGAAAGAATGCAGGGAGGCCATCTCAGTACTCATCTCTAAAACAAAAGCAATTTAGGGCAAAGGAGTCCATACTAACAAAGGGAAACGGAACAGATAGATCCAAATAAGAACTGTACCATAGAGGCTCAAAATAAGGAAAACAAAAAAATTTAACTTATTCAACAAAGATCAAGTGTAGTATATTAGAATAATAAAGCAAACTGGATGGAATATGGGGGAAAATGCACCAAATTCTTTTTTTAATCTTCTGCATAGAAATGCTACCGAAAATAATTGACTGAAACTTGTTACAAATGACAGAGTCACCTATGATTCACCAAATAATATTTTGAAAGAGGAAGCTAAGTACTTTAAGCATATGTTTTTTTCGCTTCTCCATCTCCTCTAACTGAAGCTAATTGTATGGATTTTTCCCCTATTAATTAATGCCAAATTAACAGCCATACAGAAAAACTCATGTGAAGGTGAAAGTACAGAGGAGGATCTTCTTGATGCAATTACAGCCTTTAAGTCTAGGAAAACTCCATGTCTGGATGGCATACCAGTTGAGGTACACCAAACCTTTTTTGATATACTCAGAGGACCGTTATTAGCATATTTGAACCTGTTTGGGATAGGGGGCAGCATTTTCACTTTTGCATGAAATGCGTGCCCAGAGTAAACTGCCTGCTACTCTGTCCCAGATGCTAATATTTTCATATTATTATTCGTTTTGGATAAAAACACTCTGACGTTTCTAAAACTGTTTGAAGGATGTCTGTGAGTATAACAGAACTCATATGGCAGGCGAAAACCTGAGAAAAATCCAACCAGGAAGTGGGAAATCTGAGGTTTGTAGTTTTTCCAAAGCTTGGCCTACCGAATACACAGTGTCTATGGGGTTAAGTTGCACTTCCTAAGGCTTCCACTAGATGTCAACCGTCTTTAGAAACTTGTTTCAGGCTTCTGCTATAAAGGAGGGGGGAATGGGAGCTGTTTGAGTCAGTGGTCTGGCAGAGTGTCTCAGGCTCGTGACGCGCGCTCCCGACAGAGTTAGCTCTCGTTCCAGTGCTTTTCTAAAGACAATGGAATTCTCCAGCTTTAACATTATTGATGATTTATGTTAAAAACATCCCAAAGATTGATTCCATACATCATTTGATATGTTTCTACGACCTGTAGCGGAACTTTTCGAGTTTTTGTCTGGACCTCTAGTGCTCATGAAGATAGATTACTGGGCTGAACACGCTAACAACTAGTGGCTATTTGGACATAAATTATGGACTTTATGGAACAAATCAGTCATTTATTGTCGAACTGGGATTCCTAGGAGTGCATTCTGATGAAGATCATCAAAGGTAAGTGAATATTTATCATGTTATTTCTAACTTCTGTTGACTCCAACATGGCGGAAATTTCTTTGGCTGGATTGGGCTCTGAACGCCGTACTCAGATTATGCTTTTTCCGTAATAAAAAAAAAAAATCTGACACAGTGGTTGCATTAAGGAGAAGTCTATCTTTAATTCTGTGAATAACGCTTGTATCTTTTATCAATGTTTATTATGAGTATTTCTGGGATTTCTGTGGTTATCTGCAAGATCACCGGATGTTTTGAAATCAAAACATTACTGCACGTAACGCGCCAATGTAAACTGAGATTTTTGGATATAAATATGCACATGATCGAACAAAACATACATGTATTGTGTAACATGATGTCCTATGAGTGTCATCTGATGAAGATCATCAAAGGTTAGTGATTAATTTTATCTATATTTCTGCTTTTGTGACTCCTATCTTTGGCTGGAAAATGGCTGTGTGTTTTTTTTACTTGGCTCTGAACTAACACACTTCAGTGTTGTGATGCAAAGAATTCTAGCAAAATATATAGCGCATAGAATTAAAAAAGGTTTTGTCGGACATTATTCATTCTAATCAGACAGGTTTTTTACATGGACGATACATTGGAGATAATATAAAGCAAGTACTGGAAACAATAGAACATTATAAAAAATCGGGCCTGCTATTCATAGCAGACTTTGAAAGGCTTTTGATAAAGTACGACTGGAGTTTATATTTAAATGCCTGGAACATTTCAATTTAGGAGAATATCTTAAAATCATGTATAGTAACCCTAGGACTAAAATAGTAAATAATGGCTACTTCCCGAACTGTGAAGAGGAGTAAAACAAGGTTGTCCACTATCGGCATATCTATTTATCATGGCCATCAAAATGTTAGCTATTAAAATCAGATCCAACAATAATATCAAGGCATTATAAATACAGGGCTCAAAAACAAAGTTGTCATTGTACACTGATGATTCGTGTTTTCTTTTAAATCCACAACTTGGATCCCTCCACAGCGTCATAGAGGATCTAGATAATTATTCTAACCTCTCTGGATTACAACCAAATTATGATAAGTGTACTATATTACGTATTGAATCACAAAAAATGCTACTTTAACTTTTCCATGTATTTTACAGTAAAATGGTCTGATGGTGATGTGGATATACTCGGTATACATATCCCAAAATAAATAAATTCTCACTCCATTACATTTTTATAGAAAGTTAACAAATTCATAAGATCTTGCTACCATGGAAAGGTAAATACCTTTCTATTTGTGGAAAACTCTTTAGTCATATCCCAGTTTACCTATTTGCTTATGGTCTTGCCTACACCTAGCGAACAGTTTTAATTATATGAGAAAAAAATATTCAATTTGATTTGGAACGGCAAGTCAGACTAAATTAAATGGGCCTGTTTATATAATGAATATGAATTCGAAGGGCAAAAATGATTACATATTAAAGCATTAGACCTCTCACCAAAGGCTTCAGTCATTCAAAAGCTATACTTAAATCCAAACTAGTTCTCTAGCAAATTAGTAAGAATCTCACCCTATGTTCAAGAAAGGCCTTTTTTCCTTTATTCAGATTACAACCTCTCACTTTCAGTTATTTGAAAAGGAAATCATTTCCCAAATATCGCTATTTTTAAAACAAGCCATAGAAAATTGGTTGCAATTTCAATTTAATCCACCAGAAAGACAGAACAAATAATACAACAAATATTGTGGTTAAACTCAAATATACTAATTGATAAAAAATAAAAAAATTAAAGGTATCTTCGTCAATGATATCATAAATACGACTGTTGGAGTTATGTCATACATGCAGCTAACTAAAACATATGGAAATGTCTGCTCTATCCAAAATTACAACCAACTAATTGCAACATTACCGCAAAAATGGAAGAGGAAAGTGGAAGGGGGAGAAAGTAAGGAACTTGTCTGTCGGCCCTGCATTAAAGACCATAATTGGTTGAAGAAAATGTTGATAAATAAAAAGTATATCAGTTTCATTTAAGGACCAAAAAAATGACAGCCGTGCCATATAGAATGCTTGGGAAGAGATTTTTGACATACCGATTCCATGGCACATGGTTTATGAACTGATACGCAAAACGATGCTGGATTCAAAATTTGTAATTTTTCCATTGAAATTATTACACAGAATTCTTGCAACCAACATAGTATTATTTATATGGGGGATACAACCTTCACAGCTCTACAGATTCTGCTGCGAAGAGGCAGAATCATTAGATAATTTGTTTTGGTACTGTCCATATGTTGCTTGTTTTTGGTCACAGGTTCAGGAATTGCTGAAGAATATCAATATTTACCTGGAGCTAACCGGGCAGATAGCACTACTGGGCTTTCTGAAAAGTCATAGTCAATTGATCAATAATATAATACTTTAAGCAAAACAATTTTTTTTAAATTTACAATCTGTAGAAACCATGAGAATAGAAAGGTTCAGAGCTTTTGTGACTGACCCACCGCCACAGTTGAAAAATATATGGCAAATAGAAATCCAATATGGATGGTGTTAAGAGATAGGTGGGATGGGTTGAATGGAGCTGAGGTTTGGGACTAATAACAACAAGATAACTAATGTAAAACATACTGTGCCTGTAAAACGTATATAGGTTAAGATCTTTTTGAAAGAGCACAGTTTGGAAGATATGGAAAATAGAAATCATACCGGATGGACATCATACATATATGGGAGAGGTTGAGGGTAGAGGAAAGTGTTGTTGTTCACTAGTTTGCTCCAATTGGGGGAGGGGTGGTAGGGTTGGAGGGTAATAAAGGAAATGTATACAAAAAAATCAAAAATATTTGTATATGCATGTGTGTGTGTGTGTGTGTATACACTACCGTTCAAAAGTTTGGGGTCACTTAGAAATGTCCTTGTTTTTGAAAGAACATTTTAAAAAATTGACCATTAAAATAACATCAAATTGATCAGAAATATAGTGTAGATATTGTTAACGGCTGATTTTTTTAATGGAATATCTACAAAGGCGGACAGCGCCCCATTATCATCAACCATCACTCCTGTGTTCCAATGGCACGTTGTGTTAGCTAATCCAAGTTTATAATTTTAAAAGGCTAATTAATCATTAGAAAACCCAGCTGAAAACTGTTGTTCTGATTAAAGAAGCAAAAAACGGGTCTTCTTTAGACTAGTTGAGTATCTGGAGCATCAGCATTTGTGGGTTTGGTTACAGGCTCAAAATGTCCAGAAACAAAGAACTTTCTTCTGAAACTCTTCAGTCTATTCTTGTTCTGAGAAATGAAGGCTGTTCCATGCGAGAAATTGCCAAGAAACTGAAGATCTCGAACAACGCTGTGTACTACTCCCTTCACAGAAAAGCGCAAACTGGCTCGAACCAGAATAGAAAGAGTGGGAGGCCCCGGTGCACAACTGAGCAAGAGGACAAATACATTAGTGTCTAGTTTGAGAAACAGGCACCTCACAAGTCCTCATCTGGCAGCTTCATTAAATAGTACCCGCAAAACACCAGTCTCAACAGTGAAGAGGCGATTCCGGGATGCTGGCCTTCTAGGCAGAGTTGCAAAGAAAAAGCCATATCTCAGACTGGCCAATAAAAAGAAAAGATTAAGATGGGCAAAATAACACAGACACTGGACAGAGGAAGATTGGAAAAAAGTGTTATGGACAGACACATCTAAGTTTGAGGTGTTCGGATCACAAAGAAGAACATTCGTGTGACGCAGAAAAAATGAAAAGATGCTGGAGGAGTGATTGACGCCATCTGTCAAGCATGGTGGAGGCATTGTGATGGTCTGGGTGTGCTTTGGAGTGGGTAAAGTGGAAGATTTGTACAGGATATAAGGGCTCTTGAAGAAGGAAGGCTATCACTCTTTTTTGCAACGCCATACCTTTTGGATGGTGCTTAATTGGAGCCAATTTCCTCCTACAACAGGACAATGACCCAAAGCGCAGGTCCAAATTATGCAAGAACTATTTAGGGAAGAATCAGTCAGCTGGTGTTCTGTCTATAATGGAGTGGCCAGCACAGTCACCGGATCTCAACCCTATTGAGCTGTTGTGGTTGCAGCTTGACCGTATGGTACGGTACGTAAGAAGTGCCCATCAAGCCAATCCAACTTGTGGGAGGTGCTTCAGGAAGCATGGGGTGAAATCTCTTCAGATTACCTCAACAAATTGACTAGAATGCCAAAGGTCTGCAAGGCTGTAATTGCTGCAAATGGAGGATTCTTTGACGAAAGCTAAGTTTGAAGGACACCATTATTATTTCAATTAAAAATCATTATAACCTTGTGACAGTCCATACGTCAGGACTACCAGGCATGATGACTCCCTGCTGTCCCCAGTCCACCTGGCCTTGCTGCTATTCCAGTTTCAACTGTTCTGCCTGCGGTTATGGAACCGCCACCTGTCCCAGACCTGCTATTTTCAACTCTTAATGATCGGCTATGAAAAGCCAACTGAAAATTATTCATGATTATTATTTGACCATGCTTGTCACTTATGAATATTTTGAACATCTTGGCATAGTTCTGTTATAATCTCCACCCGGCACAGCCAGAAGAGGACTGGCCACCCCTCACAGCTGGTTCCTCTCTAGGTTTCTTCCTAGGTTTTGGCCTTTCTAGGGAGTTTTTCCTAGCCACCGTGCTTCTACACCTGCATTGCTTGCTGTTTGGGGTTTAGGCTGGGTTTCTGTACAGCACTTCGAGATATTAGCTGATGTACGAAGGGCTATATAAAATAAACTTGATTTGATCTTGACTGTATTTCCTTTTGCAACTCATTTCATGTATGTTTTCATGGAAAACAAGGACATTTCTAAGTGACCCCAAACTTTTACGAACTGAACAATTCATGAATCATATTATAACTAGGAAAATATATTTAATTGTAAAAAAAAAAAAATATTGCATAAACCAATGGCGATAAATGAACGTGTAGTTGGAGAGGGATGATGTAACGATTCCTGTGACCACTGACAACGCTAGACATATTGTAAATGCAGTTGCGCTAGCTGGATTGGGCCACAGATAGGATGCTTTGCTCACGTTATTAATCTAGCATCTCAAAAAGCTATGTCAGTGAATCCAATCTCTCGCCTCCTAGCCAAGACCAGGAAGGTGGTATCCTCCTTTCATAAAAGCACAACTGCTGCTCATGTTTTCAAGACACAACAGGAGATGCTGGAGCTGCCAAACCACAAACTAATTCAGGATGTCCCTACTAGATGGAATCAAGCCATGACATGGTTGAGAGATACCTTGAGCAGAAAGTTGCGGTGTATTCTACACGGACTGATCAAGCTGTGAGGAAGAATGTCAAAGATATTGTGTCTTTGTCTGAAAATGACATAAGACTAGCAGAGGAAGTGTGCAAACCTCTCAAAACATTCACAACACTGATATGCACTGAGCGCATTCCATCAGTTTCCATGGGCCTGCCTACGAAAACAATGATCCTGAAATCAACGGTGGCATCTGATGAAGATGAACCCGCAGTAATGGATGTCAATGCTGCTATCAGAGTTAACCTAGAGCCTAGATATGCTGACCCTGATGTCCAAGACTTCTTACACAAGAGCACCGCTTTGGACCCCCGGTTCAAGTCCCTGCTGCACCTGGATGCTGCTGCTCGTCTGAGAGTCTACAATGAACTCACAGCAGAGATTATGACCATTATACAACAGGTATTTATTTTGTTAAATGACATTTATAATTTTTAATTAATGATTTAACAATTAATTATAAAGTAATAATTGTAATTGTCATAATAGTGTCTGATATATATTCTAACAACAAATTATGTTTTTAAGCCACTTCAGAGATAGTAATTTTCATCTAATTTAATTCTACAGGTCAAGCCCTCTCCAGAGATGAGACGACAGGGGTTGTCCTCCAGAAAAGAAGTCTGCCGTGGGCTGTTTTTGAGGAGTTGTTCACGTCCCAGGAGCAGGGAACCAAGTCAAAGATCAAGGTCATAGAGGAGCTGGTGACCTCATACAGGGAAGTGGACTGTATTCCCCTGGATGCTGAGCCACTTACATGGTGGAAGACCAAAGAGTTAATATACCCTCATGTTGTCTTTTTAGCAAGGCGCTACCTGGGACCTCTGTTCCTAGCGAGAGGGTATTCTCCACAGAGGCTGACATTGTCACAGCAAGCCGATCTATGCTAACTGCAGATAATGTAGATAGACTGATCTTCTTAAACAAAAACTTGAAAATCTGAGTTTTAATTCTTAAATGTTTTAAGTAACCAGTCTCAAGTGGTCCTATTTTTGTTTAAGGCACTGCTATGTGACTTAATTTGATATATGCTGCTGGACTATGCACTCTTTTGAAGTTCTGTTTTAAATGAGGCTGCTGGAGGTCATTTTGCAGGGCTCTGGCAGTGCTCTTCCTTGCACAAAGGCGGAGGTGAGAGTCCTGCTGCTGGGTTGTTGCCCTCCTACGGCCTCCTCCACGTCTCCTGATGTACTGGCCTGTCTCCTGGTAGCGCCTCCATGCTCTGGACACCGCTGACAGACACAGCAAACCTTCTTGCCACAGCTCGCATTGATGTTGCCATCCTGGATGAGCTGCACTACCTGAGCCACTTGTGTGGGTTGTAGACTCCGTCTCATGCTACCACTAGAGTGAAAGCACCGCCAGCATTCAAAAGTGACCAAAACATCAGCCAGGAAGCATAGGAAGCTGAGAAGTGGTCTGTGGTCACCACCTGCAGAACCACTCCTTTATTGGGGGTGTCTTGCTAATTGCCTATAATTTCCACCTTTTGTCTATTCCATTTGCACAACAGCATGTGAAATTTATTGTCAATCAGTGTTGCTTCCTAAGTGGACAGTTTGATTTCACAGAAGTGTGATTGACTTGGAGTTACATTGTGTTGTTTAAGTGTTCCCTTTATTTTTTTGAGCAGTGTATATATAAATAAAAAAAGATTGCAGGGAGGATTGCATGCTCGTTGTTGTTTTAATGTTACTCAGCCCTTCTCCGACCCAACTATGATTCATTACTGTGCCACTGTGAAATTTAAAAAATATACTGACTGAAATTTAAAAAATACACAATTTGTTTTTTAAATACACTGACTTCCATGGCATGAAGATGGGTACGCCATTTTACCTTTTGTCTCTCCGTCGAGTGCAACGCTAGTCATCAGGTACAGTAGTTAATCCTTCCTTCCGCTTGACGTCTCCTGTGGAAGCCTGATAGATCTCCTAATAGGACTGTGTGATTTCATCTCCTCCGCAGGCCTTCCAGGCGAAGGCTTTGTGAATCCTGCCTTAACAGGTTTAGCATGAAAGCCGGGGCTGCTGGGCTGCGGCCCCCTCTCTGTAGCTTCCAAGCAACCATAGCTCCAAGGGAACTTCCTCTATGGAGGTGGGTGCGTTGGTGGAGGTCTCCCTTGGCTCATCTCTCCTCCACCTCGTGTTCACCTCTCCCTGTCTCCCTCTTTCAATCTCTCTCTCAGATGGCTTGGAGATGCAGTGGAGGTGGTGGGTGTACTATGGTGTCAAAGAACTGAAAGGGAACTCCAGATAGACCGGTGTGCCTCCTACATAGAGTTGCATCATAAAGACAACAGCAGTTATTTTTTGTCTAGCTGGAAGCAGAATTATTTTATTCTTTATGTGGAAGTAGAACTTCAGTATGGAACCGGAATGACTCACTATTATTCCATTCCAGGTTGACCCTGATGCTTCTCTTTAGTGGTAATAGTCACTGTCAATTACTGTCTTGGGTTATCTACTGCCAGCTGAAGGAACCATTACCACTACTTTATCTAATTTTCCAACTGTGGCAATTGGCAGGTCTTCACCACTTCGCCACCGAGCAGCCATTCTGATAGAGGCTTATTTCATTATTTCCCCCTAACGCATTCATTGCATCTTAATAGTGTTTGACGTTAGAGAATTTGACTCTGAAATCAATTGCGCCTCACGATAAAGAAATCTGTCTGGTGCAGGTCTGTTGTGATGAAGCATTGTTTCTAAGTAATCAGCGGATACCTCACATTTCCTACGTGTTGACTGTGCCTCGGCTTAGGCAGCTTGTTGACAGCCTCCTAATCTCACCTTTCCTCTCATCTGTGTTGTTCCATGTCATTTCAGCAAGCCATGACACCCACCCTCTCAGATTGTTCTGAAATCGTTTCTGTAGTTAGATTTTTTTAATATTATATGAATCCTATAATTTAAAATTGCCAATTTGGGTGCAATCAATTAACTTAATTTCTCAGAAATAAAATTATATTTAAACAATGTAATACAATGTAATATAATGTAACAGGAATGCTAATGTTATCTGTTTCTTTTTAAAATTTTATTTTTAATTTTACCCCCTTTTTCTCCCCAATTTCGTGGTATCCAATTGTTAGTAATTACTATCTTGTCTCATCGCTACAACTCCCGTACGGGCTCGGGAGAGACGAAGGTCGAAAGCCATGCGTTCTCCGAAACACAACCCAACCAAGCCGCACTGCTTCTTAACACAGTGCGCATCCAACCCGGAAGCCAGCCGCACCAATGTGTCGGAGGAAACACTGTGCACCTGGCGACCTTGGTTAGCGTCCACTGCGCCCGGCCCGCCACAGGAGTCGCTGGTGCGCGATGGGACAAGGATATCCCTACCGGCCAAACCCTCCCTAACCCGGACGACGCTAGGCCAATTGTGCGTCGCCCCACGGACCTCCCAGTCGCGACAGAGCCTGGGCGCCAACCCAGAATCTCTGGTGGCACAGCTAGCGCTGCGATGCAGTGCCTTAGACCACTGCGCCACCCGGGAGGCCCATGTTATCTGTTTCTAACTACAGAAATGATTTCCGAACAATCTGAGATGGTGGGTGTCTCAATCCTCTTGTGCTTTTTGAGGTGGAACGACCTCTCTCCTTTCTTCTCATTCCCCCTCCTGACTTCAGAGTGCAGAGGCGCCATCTGAAGTACCTCTGTCTCCTAGCTACAGGCTCTTGTACCATGCACACAGCCTAATCCTCAAACTTAAATGTCAGATTCTGACAATACAGAGAGAAAGACTCTTCATTCTCCATGATTAGTTACGATGACTATTATGATGACTAAGTGTCACTGACTCCAGTCACGCAGCAAGTATGATACAATAACTGGTGATGACAGTTCTATATGAATATGATGATTGTTGTTCTGTTCCTGCCTTGTATAATGCTGTTTGTATTTCAGCTCCGTCTCCTCTCTCTCCTAGTGGATATGAGACCTTAACCTGCCTTCTGGCTGATGCAGGACTGTACTTATAGAGGAGCAATGGCATTTCTTGTCCGTTATCCCGTTTACCACTCGTGTTATAGCACTTATGGCACATGGAGAAAAATCAAGCCTGGCTAATTGTTTGTAAACCAAATGAGATTGTAAAACTACGGATACGAAAGAGAGGCAAGAAGGACTCTGATCTCCCTTTGTTGTTCACCTCTTGGTCGTTTTCATGACTTACGTTGGCATTAATTCACGCTCTGGTTCTTGTAAAGAGACTGCAATGTGACATTTGGAGATATTTTAGCAGCCACCACCCGTGGTGACATTTTGAAATGTGTCACGCATTGTTGACTGTTTTCAGCGTTTGTTCTGTGTTTTGAGTCAAATGCTGTTTGCGTAGATAATGAGTATATGATGAGCTGCCATGGCAATGAAATTGAACTCCACTTGAATATCTATTTCACTGTTATTTATGGACATGTAAATGTAGTTTGTTCACTACAATGGTAGTGTTTGCATGCAGGGTACTTTGTCTGTCTGACTTGTCTGAAAGAAAGAATCAGTGGTGGAAGAAGTACCCAATTTTCATACTTAAGTAAAGATACCTTAATAGAAAAGTAAAAATGAAAGTCACCCAGTAAAATACTACTTGAGTAAAAGTCTAAGCGTATTTTACTTATACTTAAGTATCAAAAGTAAATGTAATTGCTGAAATATACTTAAGTATCAAAATTATAAGTGTTAAATACTAAAAATCTATATATTAAGCAAACCAGACGGCACCATTTCATTTGGTTAGTTATTTATTTTTTACGGATAGCCAGGGGCTGTCTCCAACACTCAAAACATAATTTACATATTAAGCATGTGTGTTTAGTAAGTCCGCCAGATCAGAGGCAGTAGGGCTGACCAGGGTTGTTCTCTTGATAAGTGTGTGAATTGGAACATTTTTGTCCTTCTACATAAGTGCTTTACACCACTGGAAAGATGAATGAATGAACTGAACTGTGAGTTGAGTTTATTCGTACTTTGAGGCTGCTGTACAGTGCCCATATTAATAGCAGATTGGCATTTATTGGGATGACTCATGTACTGCAGGCAGCTCTGTAAGGTAGTCACTAGCTGGCACATTCACAAAATCTTATTTTAAACCTAAACCTAACTTTAAGCCGAACAATTTCCACACTGCTAACCTTATGCCTAACTTTAAATTAAGACCGAAAAGCACATTTTTGTTTTCATGAATTTTTACGATATATAGCACATTTTAGTAGAATTCTAGTAGAAATCGCTCTGCCTCCAGGATAAGATTCATCCCAATAAACTGCATATTCATATTAATAGCTTTGGGCTGTATCTGTCTCTCCCATCTGGCAGCTGTCTGTGCCTCTGTTGAACAGCCTGGCTGGCTGCTTGCGTCCCTCCCTTCCTCCTCTAGGCTTTTTACCACAAGGCCCCTGCTTGCTGCTACCACCTCGCATCAGGGCCAACATCACTAATAATAATACAGCCAGCCTGCACGTCGCCACAGGCTGCTCCAACTCCGCTCTTTTATATTAGGCTACACAGTGAAACAGCTGATTGTGGATCTTCTACAGATGCACCTTTGAGAGCCTTCTGTCGAGCAGCATCACCGCCTGGTAAGGCAACTGCACCACCCTCAACCTCTCATGGCTCTCCAGAGGTTGGTGTGGTCAGCCCAACGCATCACCGGTGGCACACTGCCTGACCTCCAGGACATTTACAGCACTATGTCCAAGGAAGGCCAAGAAGATCATTAAGGACCTCAGCCACCCGAGCACAGGCTGTTCACTCTGCTACCATCTAGCAGACAGAGACCGAAAGACTGAGTAACAGCTTCTATCACCAGGCCATCAGACTGTTGAACAGCCATCACTAGCCGGCTATCTACCCGGTACTCAACCCTGCACCTTGAGGCTGATGCCTAATGTATATAGAGTCATTGAATGCTGGCCACCTCATATTTTGTTTATATACTGTTGTTTACTTACTGTGTATGTATATACTGTATTTTCAAACAAAGCTCATCCTAATATTCAGTGCATTCGGAAAGTATTCAGACCCCTTGACCTTTTCCAGATTTTGTTAAGGTATAGTCTTATTTTAAATTTGATTCAATTGTTGTTGTTTTCTCATCAATCTACACACAATACCCGATAATGACAAAGTAAAAACAGGTTTTTATCATTTTGTTGTAATTTATTACAAATAAAACCCTGAAATATCACATTTACATAAGTATTCAGACCCTTTAATCAGTACTTTGTTGAAGCACCGTTAGCAGTGATTACAGCCTTGAGTCTTCTTGGGTTTGACACTACAAGCTTGGCACACCTATATTTGGGGTGTTTCTCCCATTCTTCTCTGCAGATCCTCTCAAGCTCTGTCAGGTTGGATGGAGAGCGTTGCTGCACAGCTATTTTCAGGCCTCTCCAGAGATGTTAGATCGAGTTCAAGTCCGGGCTCTGGACTCCTGCGTTGTCTTGGCTGTGTGCTTAGGGTCGTTGTCCTGTTGGAAGGTGAACCTTCGCCCCAGTATGAGGTGCTGAGCGCTCTGGAGAAGGTTTTCATAAAGAATCTCTCTGCACTTTGCTCCGTTCATCTTTGCCTCGATCCTGACTCCCAGTCCCTGCCGCTGAAAAACTTCCCCACAGCATGATGCTGCCACCTCCATGCTTCACCGAAGGGATGGTGCCAGGTTTCCTCCAGATGTGGCGCTTGGCAATCAGGCCAAAGATTTTAATCTTGGTTTCATCATACCAGAGAATCTTGTATCTCATGGACTGGGTGTCATTTAGGTGCCTTTTGTCAAGTCCAAGGGTGCTGTCATGTGCGTTTTACTGAGGAGTGGCTTCCATCTGGCCACTCTACCATAAAGGCCTGATTTTGGTTGAGTGCTGCAGAGATGGTTGTCCTTCTGGAAGGTTCTCCCATCTCCAAAGATTAACTCTCACCTCCCTGACCAAGGCCCTTCTCCCCCGATTGCTCAAGTTTGGCCGGGCGGCCAGCTCTAGGAAGAATCTTGGTGGTTCCAAACTTCTTCCATTTAAGAATGATGGAAGCCACTGTGTTGTTGGGGACCTTCAATGCTGCACAATTTTTTTGGTACCCTTCTCCAGATCTGTCTCAGGGCTCTACGGACAATTCCTTTGACCTCATAGCTTGGTTTTTGCTCTGACATGTGCTGTCAACTGTGGAGCCTTATATAGACAGGTGTGTGCTTTTCCAAATCATGTCCAATCAATTGAATTTACAACAGGTAGACTCTGATCAAGTTGTAGAAACATCTCAAGGATGATTAATCAAAACAGGATGTACCTCAGTTCAATTTTGAATCTCAAAGCAAAGGGTCTGAATACTTACATAAATAAGATATTTCTGTTTAAAAAAATTTGCAAAAATTTCTAAAACCTCTTTTTGCTTTGTAATTATGGGGTATTGTGTGTGTATAATAAGGCTGTAACACAACAATATGTGGAATAAGTCAAGGAGTATGAATCATTTCTGAAGGCACCATCTACTTTGGATTGTGATGTTTTTTTGTTTTTTTTCTATTTGTTGCTAGCCATTCTACTGCACTGTTGGAGCTAGTAACACAAGCATTTCGCTTCACCTGCTTTAACACATGCAAACCTGTGTCGAGACCAAAACTTGTATTTTATTTAAAATGTTCTACAATTGTTGTCACGGTTTTCAGCGTGAGACTTAGCAGTATTGTGCAGACTTGGGCTTTGTTGTCAGCCAGTGTCACTTAGATTCATCCCCACAGTGTTTGATTCAACATGGACTGGGTGCTTCTCATCCTCAGGATACAAATCCTTCGACTATTAGTGCATATTCCCCACATGCACGATTCCTTTTGAGTTTAGGCTATATGCTTACTCTATAATGTAAGTCATGGTCATATTAGTACTTCAAGGTAAATCTTACATTCTTACTTAGTCCTCTTTGTTCCTGGAGGAACATAGGGTCTGTACTGAAGATTTCCAATGCTGTCGACCAAATTCTGTTGTGACCATAAATCTTAAACTAAACTTTCTGGCCCTGAGCTTTAACGCCTAACTTATACCACTCTAAATGTTCTGCTCTTGGCCGCTCTTCATTTGAAGACCATGTTCAGCTAGCTGATTATGTAGTACAGCTTAATCTCAGATTAATATCGTTTTTACAGTAGCCTATCTAAGTCTCCTCTCCTGGGGATGCCTCAGCCAATATGGTACTGTAGATTGTCTTTCGCTGAACATCTGTCATCCTTAATCGAGGAGCTGAACAAGCCTCTCTTTTCCTGCCATCATGAGCCTAATTATTCATGTGGTCTGTGCTATTTCGGTCATTAACCTAAGCCTAAACTGTCAAATGGTGTGCAACTGTGCATTGATGTTTCCAACTTGATTGATGCGATATCAATCACTGAGATGAGTGCTTGATACTGATGCAGTAACACGATAGACCATACATTGTGTGTTACTGTATATTGATAGATTGGTGGGTGGAAAAGATGGCCTCCAGCATAGTTCTACAAGGATTGCTTTTCTGCGTTATAATAGAAACCATGCCTTCGTCCCAAATGGCACCCTATACCCTACATAGTGCACTACTTTTGACAAGATGGTCTATAGGGCTCTGGTCAAAAGTAGTGCACTATTAAGGTAATAGGGTGGCTTTTGGGATGCAACCCATGGTTATTATGTGTGAGCTTGTAGGAGGATATAGATGTCATTCTATTAACCAGACTCTATCTTGTTATTTCCATTCCTTGCTGTACAGTAACTGTCTGTCTGTCCTGTTGCTGATGATATTTCCTGTTGTGTTTTTCCAGCTCCTGGAAGGCAGCTTCACGTCCCAGGTCAGCCATGAAGTCGACGGCCTTATCTTCCAGCCGTGCGGGGTGAGTCTGTCTTAAACACTGTTATTTGTGTCAAAGCACTGGGCTATGTCTACAGGCTAATTGCACAGCAGCACCAAGTTTTCATCGACCTCCCTCTAATAATAAGGCAGCGGGGTAGGACTCCGCCTCAGGTTTCTGGAGAAGGTTATTTGTTGGGCTCACTCTTTCAGTCACCTCTACCTGCCCTCCTGTCACTGTGAAGGAAGGGATGCCCAAAACTGCACTCACACAGTCCACAGGTCAGACATGTGTGGAACAGCCACTGTCAGCACTATAAAAGGGTCAAGGTAGGAAGGCCATCTCTGCTTTGTGTTGGAGGGAAATCGCCTTCTCTACCAACACCACTCTTACAATGTTATGAATATATTATTACAGCAGCGGTCCCGGGGAAGATTACCCTTATATGGGGAATGAATCGTGGTCTTACATCATCTGCCTCCCTCAAGGAGGCACAGTGTCCCCTATTTGGATAGTTTGCAGAGGCGTGTTCTCCTCTGGAGAGATACAACATGGCTCTGTACATAGTAAATTAATTAGCACAACATCACCTCAGATAACCGATAGTGTCTGCACAGCGTAACCGAAGGGGTGGCATTTAGAGAGAGATACGTGGTGGAGGTAAGTAGAATCAGAAGTGGTGTGCAGCTGTGCACACCTGCAGACACTCAAATTAATTGGGTGCAGGGAGGCAGAGTGTTTTACATACAAGTTGCTATTCCGATCTGATTCAACGTCTTCTCTCTGATGCACATTGTGCGACGTGCATCAACCCCGTCTCTTCCAAATACCGTCGGAGTAATACCTTCACGAATTCTCTAGTTTGGCGCCACAGGTGTTAGACATTTATTTTCGTAAAAATATACTTTACTCAGTCTGTGCTTTAGTTAGCTGCTACGGTAGGTGTCAAACATACTATCAAGCAGTGTCTATGTATTCAACTACTTCTTCCTTTCTTGTGTTGAGGGCTGTTTTCCCCTGACCTCTCTGTGTTCTCATTTATTTGCCATCAGGAGCCTTGTCTTCTTCCTTATGTCTGTGTGTTACAATATTGATTTCATATCCCTGGTCCAGCTGTAAATCATTGAGTAGCAACAAGAAAGTGATTGATCATCACTGAAATAGCCAAACCAGGAGATGGGACTATTTGACAAAGACAACACGGATCAATAGACAGGCATAGAAGGGAAGTAAAATACATAGAACCTTTCCCCTAACTAGGAAATGAGGGTAGATTTGGACTCAAGCTAAAAATCCAACCTGTTTGCCTATATCCCTTCAGCTGAATGTTCATTCAATCAGTCGTTAGTTCACAGGTGAAATATTTATATTCCTTCTTTGGGCCGTAGAGAAAGCTTGTCCAGCCATGCACCTGCTAGAAGAAAACCAAACAATGGCCATGGCTTTTTCTTATGATCCAAGTTGTCCGATTGGATTCTCACTCAAGTGACTGTGCATCAAGGAATCAAGTTTTGCCTCGATAATAGCACTAGCCATTTAAGTCAGTCCATTTTGTCTGAAAGCAACAGCAGCCTGAGATCACTCACCTGGGTTAATTCAGAACTTTCCCCCAGCGTCTACAACTCATTATTTTGGTTTGCATCCCCCCCTCCTCGCCGTGAACAGTTTTGGTTTTGCGTCGCTCTGTAATTTTAGAAATAATAATTGAAGAATATGAAAAGCTCAGTAGCTGTCAGGTAGCAGGAGCCAGTTTCCTGGGTGTGCTGGGCTGGGAATGAAATTAGGCTGCAGAGTGCAGGTTTGGCGCGGCTGCAGCAGCCCCGCACTCCACCGGAACACACAGAGTGGCTGGCTCTCCGACGTGAATAGGCGTCTCTTTCAGGGGAGCTAATTGATCTGTCGTTTTATGTTATTAAAATCACATTGGTAATTTCCTGTTCCCCCATTATAGCCGGGTACATTGGGTGCTCCCAAATGTCACCCTATTTCGATTATAGTGCACTACCTTTGACCAGGGCGCATAGGACTCAAAAGTAGTCCACTATATAGGGTGCCATTTGTTATGCAGCCACCGGGTTTGCCTCTTTCCCACTTTGTTCTTACCCTTCTTGTTCTCCCTCATAACAATTCCATTGATCGATGATCGTCGCATATTTTTTGAACAGTTCTGGCTTAGAAATCCTTCCATTTTCTCAGAAGCCCTTTTTATGATTGGCTTTGGAGCGTAAGCCCCACTTTAGGAGGAAATAGGGGCTGTGTGGAAAATACTAATTACGGTCCATTTTCGGTGTATATCTTTTTGCTATTAAAGTCAGGAGTGTACATTGTGATAATTTATGGCTGTATTTATAAAAAAACACGTTAGCTACATTAGGTACTGTGCTGAGAGCCCTCGGGCACAATATGTTCCACATTTAAATAAACATAGAATAAAGAATATGTTTGGGAGCCATCATTGACTTTTCGTCTGTAGAAATAGCCTAGCCCTGCCTGGCTCCCACAATAAGGTTGTGTCCCAAATCGCACCCTATTCCTCACATAGTGCAGTAGTTTTGAACTGAACCGTATGGGCCCTCTTTAAAAGTAGCTCACTATGTAGGGAATAGTGTGCCTTTTGGAACACAGCCTAAGTCTCTGTCTGCATACCCAATGTTTGTGACGCTTGTATTGATGTAGCCTAGCTGAGGGTCAGAGTGCCCTCAGTGACTGATGGGTGCACCTGATAAGTTCTCAGCTCTAACTAAGAGGCGGATTGGATGCATACTGGCCTTTTCCGAGGTTTGGATGCTTATGTGGTGGTCTGATGTAGGACCCGAACTGGCCGAGCTGTCTATAGGCTTGCTGGAGGAGAGGCTGTCAGGCCGGATAATGTCCCTGAATGACCTTCCTCCCTCCTCAAACCAACAGCGAAGTTCACAGTGAAGGGGCCGACGTGAGTAAGCACTCACTGCTGTCATCATGAAGTGCTTTGAGCGGCTAGTAAAGGACCATATCATCTCCACCTTACCCGATTCACTAGACCACTACAATTCGCATATCGCCCCAACAGATCCAAGTACCACGCAATCGCCATTGCACTGCTCACTGCCCTATCCTACCTGGACAAGATAAATACTTACGTAAGAATGCTGTTCATTGACTACAGCTCAGCCTTCCAACGCCATAGTACCCTCCAAGCTCATCACTAATCTCAGGGCACTGGGTCTGAATTCCTCCCTGTGCAGCTAGGTCCTAGACTTCCTGACGGGCCGACCCCAAGTGGTGAAGGTAGGCAACAACACCTCCGCCACGATGATTTGAACACGCAGGCCCCACAGGGGTGCGTGCTCAGCCCCCTCCTGTACTCCCTGTTCACCCATGACTGTGTAGTCACGCGCGTCTCCAACTCAATCATCAAGTTTGCTGACGACACAGTAGTGGTAGGCCTTATTACCAACAACGATAAGACAGCCTACAAGGAGGAGGTGAGAGCCCTGGCGGAGTGGTGTCAGGAAAATACTCTTCCCTCAACATCAACAAAACGAAGGAGCTGATTGTGGACTACAGGAGACAGCAGAGAGAGCACGCCCCCATCCACATCGACAGAGCTACAGTGGAGAGAGTCAAAAGCTTCCAAGTTCCTCGTTGTGCACATAACTAACAACTTGAAATGGTCCCTTCATATAAAGAGCGTGGTGGAGGCACAACAACGCCTCTTCAACTTCAGGAGGCTGAAGAAATTCAGCTTCGCCCCTAAGAACTTCACTAACGTCTACAGATGCGCCATTGAGAGCATCCTGTCGGGCTGTATCAATTTTACCGTACGCGACCGCATGGCTCTCCAGAGGGCACACTGCCTGCCCTCCAGGATGTCTACAGCACCCAGTGTCACAGGAAGGCCAAGAAGATCATCAAGGACCTCAGCCACCCGAGCCATGGCTTGTTCACCACGCTACCATTTAGAAGGAGAAGACCATACAGGCCAGAGCATGTGAGCTGAGCGGTTGGAAGTCTCGCTCATGTCGCTCCAGGTACTTTCCAACCGCTCCGCGCTCACAGGGGAAAAAACTGCTGCTCCAAATTCGCTCCATTCATTAAATTCACAATTTAACCAACATCCATCTATTTTTGTGACTACCTGGACCTACCATTTGGTTTTGAATTATTGAAAGCAAACTATATGGATTTGAATGAAAAGTATTTGAATAAACATGAAAAGGTGAATGTAAAAAGCAAACATAATTTCAAATAGGCTACATGTCATATTAAACGGCATATAAACACTCTAAATAGGTCAGGAGCTAGACAGGGGGCCTAAGAAAGAACGTAAATTAATTATTTAGGCTGTATTATTTCAAGGATAAAGCCAACAAATAAATACATTGTGAAGCATTTGCGTGTCCGACACAATAGGCTGGTAGGGACATAATGCACTAAGCATTTAAACAACTTTTTTGCTGTATTAAATCATTATAGTCTTTAACTTGCGCATATAGACTGACTCAGAATTAAATAAAACATTTAACAAAAAATGACTTAGTGCCTTTGAATTCATTTTTAGAAACACCAATTTGGCCGGTCTGTGGCGTCAGGCTCATGTGATGGTGCCTGGAGAGCAAGCCAGGAGCGGAGAATATCCTCTCCCATACTTGAAGTCACTGGGGATGCTAAACACTTTTTTGGCCACTCTTGCCAAGCTGAGCAGAGATGCAGAGTTGTTTTTTAAATTTAGGTAGGCCTAAAGGTTTTTGGGCAAAATAAGCCAATCAAAATGGAAAATCCTTGAATGTGGGAATATGCTACGCCTATTGGGCCATAATCAATTATGGCCTATTGTATAGAAAATGGAACAAAAATGAACTAAACGTTTAAGAGCTCAGATTTTTTGTTTCTAATTATTTTTGCTACAATGGCGCACTTAGTTATCTACCCACCTCGTTCCTTTCTTTTAGCATGTTCACGTACTGTAGTAAGTACACCATCATGCTTTCGGGTTACGTGTCTTTTCATATTCCACAATGATTCTTTAGCTGTTGACACTACATCACCGCACGCCATCTCTTGATTTTGGTCCTCATCTTTGTAAGTCACCTTGATTTTGCACCTGTGTGTTTTATCAGTTTCTTTATTAAAATATTTAGCGAACTCCATGACAGTAGCTAAAGCAAGGGGCCATAGCAGCGCACAAGTAGACTACACATGCATGCTGGGCGGGCATGCCCTGAGCTCTTGAAGTGAGTGCTACTGGAGCGAAATTAGAGTGGGAGAGAAAGCCGACGCACCAGCCTTTGCGAATCTCGCTCCGCGCGCCAGTCAAGTTGGGCACAATCCACTCCAGCTGCTCTCCGCTCACATACTCTGGTGCAAGTGCTTCAAAGCTGGGACGGAGAGACTGAGAAACAGCTTCTATTTCAAGGCCATCAGACTGTTAAACAGTTGCCCTGAACTTCAGTCTCTGTTCTAGCGGCTTACCCCCGATACTCTACCCTGCACCTTAGAGACGGCTGCCCTCTAAACACTGGTCACTTTAACACTGGAGTATGTAAACATTATTAATCTGCTAAATTGTAATTATTCGTTCCTATGGCCTATTTATTGCCTACCTCCTCATGCCTTTTGCACACATTGTATATAGATTCTTTTTTTTTTTTATTATTATTATTTTTTTTTTATACTATGTTATTGACTTGTTTATTGTTTACTCCATGTGTAACTCTGTGTTGTTGTCTGTTCACACTGCTATGCTTTATCTTGGCCAGGTCGCAGTTGCAAATTAGAACTTGTTCTCAACTAGCCTACCTGGTTAAATAAAGGTGAAATAAAAAAATAAAAAAATATTTAAAAAATACTGTTTCACCCACTTAATATATATACATACTGTATTCTAGTCATGGCTCATCTTACAGAATATCACTTTTTTTCTGGGTTGTGTTTTTATTTTATTGCTAGGTATTACTGCACTGTTGGAGCTAGAAAAACAAGCATATTGCTTCACCTGCGAAAACATCTGCAATTCATTTTCATATAATGATAAACATTCAGTTTAGTAGAACTCTTGATAGTTTGTCTTGATGAGCTATTTTGGAGCATCTGTACTGCCTTTGGTGAACAGCCTGTCATGATTGCTTTTCATCATGTGTGAATCAAACCTGTCAGTGTGTTTTGAAGCTGTGGGCTGTGTGAAAATGTTCAAGACAAGTACAGGAAACAGGGAGACAGCTGTCCATACCATCCATCTTGTCATCAGGTCTCTTTACATCTTTGTATGTTAATTAATTCTCAGTTAAATGTACAAGTTTAGTTATCACAGCATGATATAAATTACTTTTCTTATTCAGACTTACCTCACACGTTTAACCAGGAGGCTAATACATATTCCATGTGTTACTGCGTCAAAGCGCCTCTGTTCAAAGAGAGAGAAATGTTCAAGTAGTGCACTATAAAGGGAATAGGGTGCCATTTGAGGTGCTGCCAGGGTGTGTTCTCCAATAGAGCTCTGCCTACAGTGGTTCTTCAATTAAAAGTTGCATTCATACTGTGGTACAGCATGCGGGACACCGTTGTACAGTATGGTGCATTACAGTGTGTGCCGTTATTGCTCGTTCGAACCACCAGAGGGGAACATTGATCATATCTACTCCATTTAATAATCACGGCATTTGAAGTTGAGCAGAGCTCATCGTACCATGCAATTGTGAATACACTTCATAATTACAATTTCATAAAACATCCGTTAATACAAGTCTTTCAAAAATATAAATATTTGCACAATATTGTGTGAAATAGTCGGATGGTTAAAGGCCGACATTTGGTCATTTCAAATAAACCTGGTCTTTTCAATTCAAATTTGACTGGTTCCATTCTCTTTTATTTACGGTTATTTTTGTTTTTAAGAATTAATTTTCTTCCTGAAGAACACCAACCATTAACACCAACCTCTCCTCTCATTCAATTTAGTTTTGATCACCAGTTAGCTACTATGAGAGTTTTGGCTGGCTATTGTCCAATTTAATGGCTCATCTAGGTGTGTACTGTGACCAATGTCCATCACTACTATAAGCCCAGTACTGTATTCTAAAAAATAAAAACACAGCATCTTACAGTAGTAGAAATATATTATTGAATTAGACGAAGTGCAGATGTTGATTAAGCTACTGTACAGTGTGCCTCGCCCTCTTCAATGTGTCATTCTCCGCCAAACCGGCCTGGCACTCCGTCAGTGCCACCTGGCTCTGAACCAATTCATCAGCCATTGCCCGTATCTCTGCCCTTGGAGAATGTTTCTCTTTCTGCTTGTCTGCATTCAATGACTCAAATAACTCTACATCTCAGTTTCTGTTAGCCGGTATTAGCCGGCTTTTGTCCGATTTAAAAAATAAATAATGTAAAAACCGATGAATAAAATTTGCGCCGACCAATTGTCCGGGAGAAGAAGAAACAATCCCATTGCGAAATAATGCTTTTTAGCCTATTCATTGGTGGAAATACCAGTCAATAGAAATACATTTGACTGATCATGCTTATTGGTCTATAGGTCAGTTTGCATAATTTTGTGGAATAAAATTGGCGCGTGTGTACAGTAGATTTGTTATGTATCTTATTTATCAAACGCATACAGATACAGAGCCTTGGAGTAGAAAATATGTCAGACAGCGCAAGAGTTGCTGCTGCAGCATCTTATGGTGCTTTCAAGATAACAGGGAACTCTGAAAAATACATGGTCAAATCATGACGTCAGTGATCTTCAGGTTGAAAAGTTGGAGCTGTAGAAAGAGGCCTGAGTTCCCAAGTTGGATGACTGTACAAAACGATTTTTCCCCAGTCGGAGCTCGTTTTGTTTCGAGTTCCCATTTCGGAAGTTAGATATTTCCGAGTTCTCAGTAACGCTGCATCAAACGGCAATGGAAGGTAGGATTCATCAGCACGTCACACACCACTTTGCAATGTGCTGGAGGCAGTATGCATTTTGAAAGCATATACACCCCTTCAAATTAGTGGATTCGGCTATTTCAGCCACACCCGTTGCTTACAGGTGTATATAATCGACCACACAGCCATGCAATCTCCATAGACAAACACTGGAAGTAGAATGGCCTTAATGATGAGCTCAGTGACTTTCAACGTAACACCGTCATAGGATGCCATCTTTCCAACAAGTCATTTTTCTGCCCTGCTAGAGCTGCCCCGGTCAACTGTAAGTGCTGTTATTGTGAAGTGCAAACGTCTAGGAGCAACAATGGCTCAGCCGCAAATTGGTAGGCAACACAAGCTCACAGAATGGGACCGCTAAGTGCTGAAGCGCGTAAAAATCATCAACACTCACTACTGGGATCAACAGCAGCACAAGAACTATTCGTCGGGAGCTTCATGAAATGGGTTTCCATGGCCGAGCTGCCGCACACAAGCCTAAGATCACCATGCGTAATGCCAAGCGTCAGCTGGAGTGGTGTAAAGCTTTCCGACATTGGACTCTGGAGCAGTGGAAGCACGTTCTCTGGAGTGATTAATCATGCTTCAACATCTAGCAGTCCGACGGACGAATCTGGGTTTGGCGGATGCCAGGAGAACGCTACCTGCCCGAATGCATAGTGCCGAGGGCTGTTAGGGTGACCATATTACCGCCACACCTGCGGTCACGAGTTTTGACGACAGTCAAATTTCACGTGACCGCTTAGTCACATTTAATTAGGCTTCTCCTAGCTCTGATGCTGCTGATGGTCATTAGTAGCCTACCAAACTTGCTAACTGCCTGGTACTCGGCACTCTATTCTCCCTCTAATCACTCTGACATCAATGCAAGTGTATTTGAAAATCTAATGAAACACTTAATGAGAACCCATGAGCCCATGAGCTCATGTTCCTATTTTTTTATACTTTATTTTTATTGAGGAACACAAAGAAAGTACAAAAAGTAAAATAAAATAACAAAAAAAAAGATCTGGCAGTTACAGTGCACATCATACCTTCATCATATTAGTTACATTGAAATCTTTGAATTAGACCTTTTTCAAGTACGAAACCCATTTTTTCCAGTATTCCTGACCTCTCTCCTCTTGTGTCCTTAAAGCAAAGGTCATACGCTCCATGTGGTGTATTTCTTTTGCAATGTCTATCCATTGTGTCACTGTGGGAGGGTCTTTTTGTAGCCATTTCCTAGTGATAGCATTTTTACTGGCTGTCAGTAGGACCTTCAAGAGGTACTTTTCTCTATTGTGTAAGTTATCAGCTATTTCACCCAAGTACAAAGAAATGAATGTTCTATGTCAAATCCCATTATTTTTCCAATGTTAGCTCTTATTTCTCCCCAGTAAGTTTCGATTGCGGGGCAGGTCCAAAAGATATGAGAGTGATCCACCCTCAATAGACCGCATTCTCTCCAGCAAGGGAGTAGGGAGCCAGTCTGTTTTGATTTCAGTTTAGGTGTTATGAAGAAACGTATAACATTCTTCCAACAGGATTCTCTCCATGACCTTGAGTTGGTGGAGCTTTGTTGAGTCTCTAATATGTTCAACCATGTTTCATCAGTTATTTCAATGTCAAGTTCCTCCTCCCATTTCTTTTTAATATAGTTTGTAGAATGTTTCTTTGAGGATTGAATACCCAAGTACAGATTTTAAATAGTTTTTTTGTTACTCCCCAAGTTGTATGCGTTAGTGAATACTTGGATAAATTTTTGAGGTGCTCAAATCACTTTTATCTCCCTTAAGAAATAGTGTCGAACTTGTAGGTATCTGTAAAAATCTTGTTCATCCAAGCCATGTTTTTTACTTAGGTACTGGAAGTTATCTAGGTCCCCATTCCTTATAATTGTACTGAATGATGTGATGCCTTTCTGCGTCCATTGTTTAAATCTGCTGTCCTGAGTTGCAGGGATGAAGCTGGGGTCGTATGCGGGCCAACTCAGCAGTTTGAGCTCTCTGTCTAAATTATTTTGCTTAACTACCCTAAACCATGTCTTCAGAGAGAAAATAAACCACTGATTTGGTCTATTGTATATTTCCATGTCCTTATTTCTCAAAACTGACTGTATGGGTATCACTGTCAAAGTAGTCTCAATGTCTTTCCATTTGGATTCGTATTCTGAATTGCACCAACACACCAGAGGTCTCAATTGGGCTGACACAAAATAATATTTTAGGTTTGGTAAGGCCATACCCCCACAGTTTTTTGGTAATTGTAATGTTGCATATCTAATTCTTGGTCTCTTACTGTTCCAGATAAACCTTGATATCCGTTTATCCCATTCCCTAAACTGTTTAGGTGGGATTTCTATGGGCAGTGATTGGAACAAGTACAGTAACCTCGGCATGATGTTCATTTTGATTGTTTCAATTCTACTACAAAGATCTAAGGGAAGTGAATGCCACCTGTCTAGGTCATCATATTGTCTTGTTGATGTGATCATAATTCATGCAATAAAGTTTGGGTGTATCTTTTGGTAGATATACTCCAAGATATTTAATGGATGAAGAGGTCCAGTGGAAGTTGCGCAACATTTCTATAGACTATGCAATTGCGTGAGAACAGAGTGAATGCCTCTATTAAAAAGAGAAGGATCCCATCCAGCTTTCTATAGGTTAGGCCTACTATATTTATTTCTCAACTTTCCTAATATGAAGCACATTGCTTCTCTTTACAACAGGAGTATAGCCTACCTGGCTGGCATGAAAAGGAACCACGGCAAAAGCGTCCTCCATTTGCTATTTCAGTGCATAGATGACATGATGACTCATCTTGTTGGCTGATGAAAAATAAATGTGGATAGTTCTTCCAATATCTTCAATATGCGCCTCGAAATTGGATAAGGACACACGCAGTTGTGTCCCCGATGTGTCTGTCTTCACTTGTAGCCTGTGAGAAAGACCCGATCACGTGATGGAGATCCATATGAGTGAGAGGTGCTTTTTCACGCAGCCGAGAGAAGGGAATTATAATTATTATATTCAGCACAACGGCCATTGGCCGCAAAAGGCATGGATTTTTGGGGGGGGCAAATGCAGGCGGGAAATTCAAGGCATTATCAATTCTTGTCAAATTGTGAAGGAGAGACTGATGAAGTGTGTACAGTTTGTGAAAAAAAACAAAGCAGATCTCATGCTTTTCATGCAACTTTTTTTCTAATCATCATTAGCGTCGTATCTTCCTCAGATCTTCAAAAGGTTCTACAGCTGCACCATCGAGAGCATCCTGACTGGTTGCATCGCTGCCTGGTATGGCAACTGCTCGGCCTCCGACCACAAGGCACTACAGAAGGTAGTGCGTACGGCCCAGTATATCACTGAGGCCAAGCTTCCTGCCATCCAGGACCTTTTATACCAGGCGGTGTCAGAGGAAGGCTCTAAAAGTTGTCAGACTCCAGTTACCCAAGTCATAGACTGTTCTCTCTGCTACCGCATGGCAAGCGATACCGGAGCTCCAAGTCTAGGTCCAAGAGGCTTCTAAACAGCTTCTACCCCCAAGCATTAAGGACCCCCCCCTTCTTTTACGCCGCTACTATATTCTGTTATCTATGCATGTTCACAAGCGCTAATGATGAAACTGGCTCTCATGAGGACCGCCACAGGAAAGGAAGACCCAGAGTTACCTCTGCTGCAGAGGATAAGTTCATTAGAGTTACCAGCCTCAGAAATTGCATCCCAAATAAATGCTTCAGAGTTCATGTAACAGACACATCTCAACATCAACTGTTCAGAGACTGCATGAATCAGGCCTTCGTGGTTGAATTGCTGCAAAGAAACCACTACTAAAGGACACCAATAAGAAGAAAAGACTTGCTTGGGACAAGAAACACGAGCAATGGACATTAGACTGGTGGAAATTTGCCCTTTGGTCTGGAGTTCAAATTTGAGATTTTTGGTTCCAACCGCCGTGTCTTTGTGAGACGTGGTGTGGGTGAACAGATGATTTCTGCATGTGTATTTCCCACCGTAAAGCATGGAGGAGGTGGTGTTATGATGTGGGGGTGCTTTGCTGGTGACACCGTCCGTGATTTAAAATTCAAGGCACACCACAGCGTTCTGCAGCGATACGTGATCCCATCTGCTTTGGGCTTAGTGGGACTATCATTTGTTTTTCAACAGGACAATGACCCAACACACCTCCAGGCTGTGTAAGGGCTATTTTACCAAGGAGAGTGACGGAGTGGTGCATCAGATGAGCTGGCCTCCACAATCTCCCGACCTCAACCAAATTGAGATGGTTTGGGATGAGTCGGACCGCGGAGTGAAGGAAAAGCAGCCAACAAGTGCTCAGCATATGTGGGAACACCTTCAAGACTGTTGGAAAAGCATTCCAGGTGAAGCTGGTTGAGATAATGCTAAGAATGTGAAAAGCTGTCATCAAGGCAAAGGGTGGCTATTTGAAGAATCTCAAATATTAAATCTATTTTGATTTGTTTAACACCTTTTTGGTTACTACACAATTCCATGTATTATTTCATAGTTTTGATGTCTTCACTATTATTCTACAATGTAGAAAATAGTAAAAATAAAGAAAAACCCTGGAATGAGTAGGTGTTCTAAAACTTTTGACCGGTAGTGTATGTCTCCTGATTTGAACCTGATCAAACTTGTTTGGCATCATCTGAAAACATATATTCGTAGCTCTGCCAAGCCTACAAACAAAGATCAACTTTTGAATGCCATCAAGACGTTTTGGCTAGAGTAACTAACAATACAACAATGCAACAAATACATTGATGATGTCATTGTCTTGGCGCTGGGGGGAAGTGCAACTAAAAGGTAGTTGAAGTTAACATCTACATTTTGTATCATTCTTTTATTAAGAAAAACCAAAGAGCTTGATAAACAAATACTGTAGATGCTCCTTTCTATTGAATATACTGTATATAAATCATTACCTATTATAAAGTTGATTTGCTTCATTCTTTAAATTAAAAACTGTAGGCCTTAACCAATGTTGTCTGTAAACACGGAGGCACAACTTGTGGCAATTGGGGGGAATTTTTCACACATAGGCCAGGCTAATGCAGCTAATTGATTACTGGTATTTTTACTTTGTCACACTATTGTAAAGTGTGAAACTATAATACTGTTTGTTTGCCTGGCTGAGTGGATGAGCTGAAATATTCTGAAGCTAATGAAGGCTTAGTCTATTTAGAAGGCTATTTTGCAGCATAAAGTTTTATTTGTGATTTGAAAACCGAGAAATTAAGAGATACTAGTTTCAATGGCATATGAGGAAGTGTTTATAAATTAATTCCCTCAAAGTTTGAATGGTCTGGTTTTGCTAAGCTATTGAAGCAAGGTAAGAAATTCCTCATAAGGTCTATATGGAGTAAAACGTCCAAGTTTCAAACAATTAATGGTTTATATTCTGTCTCAGCTTCATGGTTTGAAAGAGGCGCATTATTCCAGACAATATATAGGCCTCCAGCAGGGCTGCCCAACCCTCTTCCTGGAGATCTACTGTCCTGTAGGCTTTCAGGCCAACCCAAATTTAGCACATCTGATTCAGCTAGTTAAGGTCTTGTTGAGCAGCTAATTAGTAGAATCAGGTGTGTTAAATTAGGGTTGGACTGAAAACCCACCGGACGGTAGATCTCCAGGAATAGGGTTGGGCAGCCCTGCCCTGCAGTATGCATAGCCAAATCACGGATACCGTCCTATATTTAAGAGTCCTGCCCCTCAGCCCTGCCTCTTTTCTTTGCGCGTTGTCAGGAACTCCGTTGAACTGGTATAAATTGCTAGTTGGGCCGTGGTGTGGGGGCATTCCAATGAGTTGTGTCCGGGGCTGTTGGAACCCGGATCTGTTTTATTTTTCCCCAGCTTAAACTACACATTCTTTCTGATCGTCTTTAACATACGCAGTTTGTCTCCTCTCGCTACAGCTTGTCTCGTGTGAGTTATTACGTGGATAATAATAAAATTACATATTTTTAGGGGGTTGATGCATTTTTCGTCAGGGCAAATCAGGTCTGTGATTCTGACTCTACGCCAATGCGGCCTGGCACTCCGTCAATGCCGCCTGGCTCCGGATGAATCCCATCAGCCGTCGCACGTCTCTGCCCTCAGAGTTTCTCTTTCTGCTTGGTCTGCCTTCAATGACTCGATCTTTGAATCTGATCCATCTGCACCTTCATCAGATGAGCTGAATGTTACTGCCCTGGGCCCCCGATCTTTGCTGTACTGAAGAATTTAAAACCTTTTTACTTTAGAACAGACTAGCTGGGATTGATTTATAATTTGTTTGTAAATTATTATTGTATTTGTGTTTACACTGTTCCAAACGGTCTGATAAAAGATTGTAATCAAGCAGCACCTGTCTGTGCTGTTTGATTGCAATCTGTCCTGCACCTGTTTACATACTGTAATAAGGACACAGCGCTCGCTCCTCCTACCCTCCTTGATTTCCTTTTTGCTATTTTTACTATTATCATTATAATAAGTCATGTCGTTATCATTAGTATGCGTAGTAGACTCTATTCTACCTTCGTTCAGAAGACTGACCGCAGCATCTATTGGTAGCCTAAACTGTGGCACAAATTGGGGGATTTTTCACACCTAGCCAAGCTATTAGACTATCCTTTTGTAAATTAACGGAGGTGTGAATGTTTTTTCCAGAGTCTCTCCTCTCTCACTAGAGTCCTGCATTAAAAAAAATGTTGAGTAGTCCCAGAGTTGAGAACCTGAATAATAATGGCACAATTACACTTGACATGTTGACTGAAGATTTCCACCCCAATTATTTGTAAGAAATTGGAAGAAATCCGAGTGAGGAATGGACTGTTTTTGAAGTTGTTTTAGTAGCTTTATTTGTTGGCTAATTCAGTCTTTCATCGAAGTGATGACTGAAATATTTGTTCTAATTAAATTGGCTAATTCGTTGCCTAAAGTTATTGTTTTAGTATGTTTATTTGTTGTCTAATTTAGGCTTTCATTTATAGACCATACGCAGGCCATATAGGAGTTTAAACCAGTGAGTCTGATAAAAATTTTAGTAGGCCTATTCTAAGTAAATGTAGGATTTTTGAAACCTATATTCAATTCTGGGACTTGTTTAAATTAGAAGGCTCTTTCAAAGCAATTTGAGTTGTCAATGTGCCACATTGCATTTTGAAAATAAAGATATATATTTCTTCATAGCATGGTTTCTTTTTATCCAAATGTTGAATATTACATGCAGACAAATTAAGTCATGCAGGGAAGAGGAATAATAGCCTACTGTCTGGATTCATAAAAACAATTATTCTAAATAAATGTGTTATTTTGTCGTTTCAAGGATCGGCTCTCGGGAACTCATAAGAGGCACTTTTCTTTCTTCAACATAACTCCTTCATTCAGAAGGTTAAACCCATAGGTCTTAAGCCATCAGTAAATTTCAATTAGATTTACCAGGTTCAGTTTTAATTATGTTTCACTGCCTATAGTAGAGAGTGATGCCGAGGTAGCAATGTCATGTTTTATGGGATTTTGTTTATACTAAATTCAATCTGTCAGCTCCACTGACTGGCTAGTATTCACCTAAAAATATGTGTTTATGCAAATCATTAGTTAGCTAGATAGCTATCAAATTAATTGTGCAACAATATGATAGCTAACATCAGTGGCACTGACAGATGTGATTCACTCTATCCCATAAAACATTACATTGCTACCTAGGCATCAATTAGTTAACACAATTTTAAAGTTTATTAGGAAGTTTAATTATTTTTATTTATTGTTTTACCCCATTTTCTACCCAATTTTGTGGTATCCAATTGGTAGTTGCAGTCTTGTCTCATCGCTGCAACTCCCGTACAGACTCGGGAGAGGCGACGGTCGAGAGCCGTGCGTCCTCCAAAACACAACCAAGCCGTACTGCTTCTTGGCACAATGTCCACTTAACCCGGAAGCCAGCCGCACCAATGTGTCGGAGGAAACACCCTATACCTGGCGACCGTGTCAGCATGCACTGCGCCCGGCCCGCCACAAGAGTGGTGGCTAGTGCGCGATGGGACAAGGACATCCCGGACGGCCAAATCCTCCCCTAACCCGGACGACGCTGGGCCAATTATGCGCTGCCCCAAGCGTCTCCAGGTCGCGGCCAGCTACGACAGATCCTGGACTCAAACCCAGAATCTCTAGTGGCACAGCTAGCACTGCGATGCAGTGCCTTAGACCACTGCGCCACTCGGGAGGCCCGGAAGTTTCAATCTTAAGTTAGGCACTCACGGACAACTTTGGTAGGTAGCTAGCTAGATAGCTTGGTTTCCATTTTCCAACAGATTTTTCTAATCCCCCTGATTGGTCATCAACGGTTACTTGTCTTAGAACTCATGTGTTCACCAGAAACGGCTTCTGGTGAACTGTTTGCCACTAGTGTTAATAAATATTGTTGCCACAGACTCAAATAGAATCTTGAGGGAATTGTTTGTCAGAAGGGAAAAAAACTCTGGCGAACTGTTGTGGCAATAAATCAGATTCACCATTCCTGGCAACATTTTCTGACACACTATTTAGATTGCAGCAAATTTGCCACAAACTTGGAGGTTTGCAACAAAATTAGTTTTTGTAAAGGTTTTCACAATGTGCATAAATGAGGCCCGTTCTGATGACTTGCCTGTCGGTTTTTCGTCGCTGTAGTCCACTCTCTTTCATTCAGTTTCTTAATTACATCTGCAAAGAAACTCACTTTATATAAACGAGGGCTATCACTCTTTTCACACTTTGTTATTTCAAAATTCATTCTTTGTTGTTTTTTTAGGGAGAGAAACCAAAAGCATAATCAGCGTTCTAACTCCCCCTTGCAATAGTCTGGCGCTATGACGAAAATACGCTGCATCATAAGCTCTAAACTTTTAATTGAGGAACCACTGTACTCAGTCTACGGTCACCGGCCTCCCCTGTTTATCCCATCACCACTGTTTGCCCTCAGTCTGAAACATCAGCTCCATCAGTGTGTGCATCAATCGTCTCCTTTCTCTACTGGTGGCACGGAGAGCCAGGCCCCCTCTTATCCTCCCCCTCATATCTTTGTCACCAGGAAGGATGTGTCTGTCCGTCCGATGTTCACTGGATCCCCTGCGGTAATGCTTCCCAGTGGGTCTGTTATCTGCAGCCGCTCAGTCGGATCATAGCACGGCCACTGCCTCAGACACCCCACTGGACCACATATCTATCTGTCACACTGGGGCTACTGACCAGAAGAAAATCAACAGCCCCTACACAGCACCACTGACTGACACCAAGGGTGTGTCCCAAATGGCACCATGTTCCTTCAAACGTCGTGCACTATAGGGAATAGGGTCCTATTTGGGACGTGTCAGGTGCCTTGTGTTAATCAGGGATTATGATTTTTGTCCTTTCTATTCTTAGACCAGTCCCTGTCTGTCTCGGATATAAATTAAATCATGTTTTGTAATGATTGTGGGATGGGGCTTTCCAAGAAGCACAATCATGCCTGACCTCATTACTGATTATACAGTACGCCATATCAGAGATGGGTATTTTCTTACGAAGACTTTTCTCTCCCATAACTTAGCTTCTTGAGGTGTAGATTGACATAAGCAGACGGTCTGTTCACAATTTATCTGATGTACTGCCAACCATTTGGAGTAAGGTTACTGAGTGATTAAGGCCGTAACGTTGATGTACTGTAGGAAAGATGTGTGTTTTGTTATGTGTGATGTCTTGGTGCTAGCTGGTGTGATGTCTTGGTTAGAATCACCTTTATTAATTTACACATAAAAAGAATGTGGTGGTCCATGTGAAAGCACATTCTCCTCTTGGGCATGGCAAGCAGCCTGTCAAACCTGCTGTTCTCTGGAGGTGCTACTGCAACAACAGTCTGTGCTTCCACTGAAAAGGACACTGTAAAGTACTTGTTTTTGTTTAATTGCTTTAATTTGCTCCCAGCCAACAGTGTCGAACCTTAAATGGATAGAGCGAGACTAGCAATGAAGCCCATTTTTATACTTACCCAGAGTTCGATGAACTCGTGGATACCATTTGTATGTCTCTTCGTGCAGAAGTTGGAGATAGTTTCGTGAGCCAGACCAGCTTATTTGCCACAATCTTACACACTATCCCTTTAAGATTTAACAAATGTACTTTTAGAAGCTTGTGGGAGTTTTTTCATTAGCTTGAACTAAAGCGAGCAGAAGGCAGGGAAGGGTAGTAATTATTACCAAGGTGTTATTTAGTCAGCGTAGAGGGATACAACCTCTGACTGTGTTAGCCAATTAAGAGACATCCATCAGAACGCTAAGCTTAATAATATGCCATTAGCAGACATTTTTACAAAATCAACTTAGTCATGCGTGCATATGTTTTTGTGTATTTGGGTGGCCCCAGGAATCGAACCCACAATCATGGCGTTGCAAGCGCCATGCTCAACCAACTGAGCCATACCCCTCCAAACAAACAAATGTCAGATAGTATTACCTCTGCCTAGTAGAACAGAGCCCCTCAAACACACCTCTCTCCTGGCACCGAACAGCGATACTACTCCCAATAAACACAGACCTGCCATGGTGGCACGGAGGAATAGCCTAGCTATCACAGACAAAATATTTATTTTGATCTTCAGCGCCATGGGGGGTTCATACCTCCTGGCTCTCTCTGGCTTTGTGGATTCTGCAAGAAGACGGAATGGGAAAGACTGAGGAAATATTGGACCAGGGCTCAGGATTTATGACATGTAGAAATCTTTTCTTTCTGAAGAATCTAATGCTTATTTTTCCTTTTCTGTTAGTCACACTGTATATTCTCCTAGTTTGAAAGTGAATTAAGGGGTAGACTGGGTGTGTGTCCCAAATGGCACCCTATTCCGTAGGACTCTGGTCAAAAGTAGTGCACTACATAGGGGAATAGGGTGCCATTTGGGATGCATACGTAGGGGAATAGGGTGCCATTTGGGATGCAACCCCTGTGGAGATGAACAGGGTATTAATGCCAGTCAGTGCTTGGATCTGACTGCAAGATGTCCAGTCAGTAATATAATCTGGATACCCATCACAGCAGTGGTTCTTACTCACTGCTCTTTGGTTATCTTGCCCAACACAGTGTTCTTGGGAAATGTTTCTTTGTGTGGGGGGCATTAATAATAACAGAGCAGTGTCATTGCCACAGATGGTGATCTTTGTACAGAGTGTAGGAAAACCCGTAAGACCCCCCCATGAACTGTATTCATCTTAAATAATACTTAATTTCCAATGGAGAAGAAAATAAAATGACGCAAATATATCATGGAGCGGACTGTCTGGTCCCGATGTTGGAGGGCTGTGGTAGATTGGAGTGATTTCTAATGAAATATTGTTACTTTGATATGATTATAGCTAATCTTTCACTCAGTGGATAACAGATGAATTCGTTTTTTATAAATGAGCCAGTGCATCCATTTAAACATCACTTCCTCCTAATACACTCATTCTGCTCATTTTGGGGAAATTGTCCCTGAGATAATTGATAGCATCAATTTAGATGGAATGTTTTCATGTTACCTTTCGGTTCTGGGCTTATAAATGTATACGTCGGTATCTTTGGGCGGTGGCTGTGGACACGTCTCTGCAGGGTGTTTGTCGCATGATTTATGCTGCACTTAGGTTATGCGTGCGTGCTTGCGTGCATATCTGAGCACTGACAGAGGCGGCTCCTCTCCTGGGAGGGGATTTAGTGGAGGGCTCCCTCCTTTGTCTTTATTTCTCAGCAACACTAACAAAGAGCCTGCCGTGGAGCAAACAGAAAGCTGTTATTCAAAGAAGACAACTCTCTGTGAATATTATTGTGATGGGAGGGGAGTGATCTCTAAGCAATAGATCGCCATTTTACTTATTATATAGCGTACATTTCAAATATAGCATATCATTCACAATTCAGCCTTGCCGTTTCTGCACTTGTGTCAGATGATGGATTATATTATAATAGCAGAATACAGCTCTGTATCTTTACTTTGTAGGTGTCTCAAACGGCACTGGGCACCATGTGTTCTCTATGGGCACCAGGAACACCTCATTCCAGAGTGACACGTCACCAGAGTCCTCTGATGATACCCCTGACTGTTCCGTCATCCTGGCAGTGTGGAGAGGTGATCTTTACATCCCAGCAGGCTAACCGCAGTATAGTGGGCATCACTGGTGCTACTCCTCCACAGTAGGTCCAGATGGCATGAGGAACCGGACAGAAACAGGCCGGAGTATACTCCGCCTTCAGTGCCTTTCCACTGGGCAACACCCTCATGTTGTCTGTCCTACTATGGTAAACCCACTGATTTCATCGGCAGTGACAGTTGGCTGTTTATATGCAATGTGCGATCCATCACATATATAAATGGAATTGCTAGATGGAGCGCTATGTGTTCGAATTCACGTCGAGTGTCTGTTTTGCACTTTCATAATATAGACACTCCTGCCCTTGTTTTTTGACATGCGAAACAACAGTAATAAAGAAAGAAATTGTACTTTTTCATCAGAGAATCAACTCGAAGGTCACCCAGGAGTCTAGAGTCTCGAGGGGTAAGTTAGTCGCCATGGTTTTATTGAGGACAGCATAATTCCTTACCTGTATTCATCTAATCCTTTACACATCCAATGTGTTTGAGGTAAATGTAGGTTCTTATTAGGCATATCTGTGTCCAGTGTTCCTTCTGTTCCTGCTGTTATCATTTGTGTCTACAGGACACAACCCAAGTATGTCCAATATCTGTTGTCCTAAATCATGTTTGGCATGACAATTAGTGACAGAAGGAGTTGGCGTGATTGCACAAAACTGACTGGCACTCAGACTAGTGATAATGGCGATGGCTGTCGTTTTACTGGCTCCTAACCAACTGTGCTATTTTGTTAGTTTTTGTCACATTGTTTGTAATTCATTTTGTATATAATGTTGCTGCTACTGTCTCTTATGACAGAAAAGAGCTTCTGAACATCAGAACAGCGATTACTCACCTCGAACTGGACAAAGATTTGTTCTTTTAATTAGTCCGACGCGAAGGATATATACTGCTTTTTCTTCACCGTCATCAGCGTGAGGAAAAGATGGAGGAAAAGGGGGAGTTGGGCGGGGGGCCTAGTAATAATTCACAAACGAGTAGGTAAACCACCACTTCCCTCTGTATTATTGGCCAACGTGCAATCATTGGAAAACGAACTGGACGATCTATGATTAAGACTATCCTACCAACAGGACATTAAAAACTGTAATATCTTACGTTTCACCGAGACGTGGCTGAACGACGACACAGATAATATAGAGCTGGCTGGCTTCTCCGTGCATTGGCAGGGCTGAGCAGCTACTTCTGGTAAGCCGAGGGGTCGGGGGGTGTGTCTATTTGTCAGTCACTGCTGGTGCGCGATGTCTAATATTAAAGAGGTCTCGAGGTATTGCTCGTCTGAGGTCACACTAGACCACACTATCTACCAAGAGTTCTCATCTATATTATTCGTAGCCGTCTATTTACCACCACAAACTGATGCTGGCACTAAGACCGCACTCAACGAGCTGTATAAGGCCATAATCAAACAAGAAAATGCTTGTCCAGAAGCGGCGCTCCTAGTGGCCGGAGCCTTTAATGCAGGCAAACTTAAATCCGTTTTTCCTCATTTCTACCAGCATGTCACGTGCAACCAGAGGGAAAAAGTCCTTTACCACCTTAACTCCACACACAGAGACGCACTCAAAGCTCTCCCTCGCCCTCCATTTGGCAAATCTGACCATAATTCTATCCTCCTGATTTCTGCTTACAAGCAAAAACTAAAGCAGGAAGTACCAGTGACTCGCTCAATAAGGAAGTGGTCAGATGACGCGGATGCTAAACTACAGGACTGTTTTGCTAGCACAGACTGAAATATGTTCCGGGATTCATCCACTGGCATTGAGAAGTATACCACCTCAGTCACCGGCTTCATCAATAAGTGCATCGACAAAGTCGTCCCCACAGTAATGTACATTTCCCAACCAGAAGCCATGGATTACAGGCAGCAACCGCACTGAGCTAAAGGCTAGAGCTGCCGATTACTAAGAGCGGGACACTAATCCGGGCTGCCCAGTGACGTGAGCCTACCAGACGAGATAAATTCCTTTTAGGCAAGCAACACTGAAGCATGCATGAGAGCACCAGCTGTTCCGGACGACTGTGTGGTCACACTCTCCGTAGCCGATGTGAACAAGACCTTTAAACAGGTCAACATTCACAAAGCCGCGGGGCCAGACAGATTACCAGGAAGTGTACTCAATGCATGTGCGGACCAACTGGCAAGTGATTTCACTGACATTTTCAACCTCTCCCTGACAGTCTGTAATACTTACATGTTTAAAACAGACCACCATAGTCCCTGTGCTCAAGAAAGCGAAGGTAACCTGCCTAAATGATTACCGCCCCGTAGCACTCACGTTGGTAGCCATGAAGTGCTTTGAAAGGCTGGTCATGGCTCGCATCAACACCATCATGCTGGAAACCCTAAACCCACACCAATTCACATACCGCCCCAACAGATCCACAGATGATGCAATCTCAAAAAACTCCAGTGGCGTATTTTTCAAATTGTCATGTTTTGTTTCTAAATGTCTGCGCAAGACTGAAGGTTTCCGCTAGAGAGTAACGGTTAATGTGATTGGATATTAGTTATTTGACTAGGCTTGTTGTTTCACTGAACACTCAATGGTTTAATTTTATTTTGGCAGTGGAACGAGGCTACTCAGGCGAGGAAGAAAACTTTTTTTTATGTAAAAAGTTAATCACGTTTTAATTTGGCATACCCCCGACGGCATTTTGGGAATACCTTTAGTGCTGAAATGGAGTTTGCAAAAGAAATGGCCACAGGAGTGATGCATATAATCATCATGATATCATTCTGACAGGTAGGCATGGGCTACCATCTAGCAGAAGATGGTTAGGCCTATTGCATCGCTATATTTCCCCCGTTACTTAATTGTTTCAATCCTGGACGTTTTACTTCATATTATGAGGCATGTCTTACCTTGCTTCAAAGTAGCCTATAGCCAAAATCCCACCATAGAAATGTGGAGGCAGTTATTTTTATAACGACTTTCTCATATTGGTTTTCTTTCCACGTTCTTTCATTGTCTAGCAGCCAAAGGCATTATCCTAGCCATATTAACAACCCCATGATAGTTGTTGCATCTTTAAATCCCCCCTCTTCCTAATGGATATTTCCATCTCTGTCCATGAAACCTCTTGCGTGTGCGGTGCGCATTTTAGAACGGTGTTTTCCCGCAAATTGCATTTTTGAACATTTACGCTTTGGCCTACTGCCGTGTGTACATTGTTGCGCCTAAAATGTGAAGAAATAATAGTTTATCAACATTTTAAGCTAAACATTACGATCTGTTCTATCAGCCCTATTCATTGATACAGCATATACCTCCACTACACTACTTTGATGCGTATCAGTGGGGATTAAGAAGTGAGTTCACGCAATTCCCACTGAAAAATGTGGGTATACAGCGTATACCTGCATATACCCTCCACTACACCACTGGGGTGTTCACCTGGTGTCGTGATTCAATTCCTAACCTGGCCACATTCCATCATGGCCACCTAATCATCCCCCTCATTCCTAATTGGAATATCACTCCTCGCCTCTCCACCCGATAGCTGATGTGTGGTGAGCATTCTGGCACATAAATAGTCGCCATGCATCACTGAGGTGGGTGCTACACATTGATGGTGGATGAGGTGTGATTCCTCCTACTATGTAAAGTGCTTTGAGTACCTCAGTTGGTAGAAAAGCGCTATATAAATCCAATCAATTATTAGTTATTGTACAAAAATAATAATGATCACATATGTCTTTCTATTATGCCTAGGAATATTTGGGAACAGATTTCGAAAAAATGTAAATCACTTGGAGCTGGGTTCCTGGGGGTTTTAGTCTTTTATGTCCAATAATGAAAATTAGACAAAAGATATATATATGTATGTATGGGGGGCCAAATAAAACCACCCACGGGCCAAACTCGGCCAGTTGGAGAACCCTTCCCTAAGTTATGGTTACAATTCTGCCTTGCTGTAGCAAGGCTATATTACAAATCTCTCCAGAGAATTTTAGAGCTATATTTGTTACGTATGTATTATGCATGTGGTTGTGACTTGATGTGCAGTCAGACAGAACCTTACATCCTAGCTGTTGCCACTTCATTCGTATTGATGTAGGCAAATGTTTTTGTAGAGTTGCAGCTACATAGTGTTAAAGTGCTAAAGTCTGTCCTCGATTGCAGCGATGAGACAAGACTGTAACTACCAATTGGATACCATGAAATTGGGGAGAAAAAGGGGTTAACAAAACAAAGAAAGTGCTAAAGTCTGGGGACAAAAACACATTGTTAACACATTGTTCTTGCTCGTCGAACATCTCATTCCAAAACCATGGGCATTAATATGGATTTGGTCCCCCTTTGCTGCTATTATAGCCTCCACTCTTCTGGGAAGGCTTTTCACTAGATGTTGGAACATTTGCTGCAGGGACTTACTTCCATTCAGGCACGAGCATTAGTGAAGTTGAGCACTGATGTTGGGCAATTAAGCCTGACTCGCTGTCGGCGATCCAATTCATCCCAAAGGTGTTCGATGGAGTTGAGGTCAGGGCTCTGTGCAGGCCAGTCAAGTTCTTCCACACCGATCTCGGCAACCCATTTTTGAATGGATCTCGCTTTGTGCACTGTCATGTGAAACAGGAAAGGGCCTTCCTCAAACTTTTGCCACAAAGTTGGAAGTACAGAATGGTCTAGAATGTCCTTGTATGCTATAGCATTAAGATTTCCCTTCACTGGAACTAAGAGGCCTAACCCGAACCATGAAAAATAGCCCCAGACCATTATTCCTCCTACACCAACCTTTACAGTTGGCACTATGCATTGTGGCAGGTAGCATTCTCCTGGCATCTGCCAAACCCAGATTCATCAGTCGGACTGCCAGATGGTGAAGCGTGATTCATCACTCCAAAGAACACGTTTCCGCAACTCTTTTCCAATGTCCAATAGCGGTGAGCTTTACAGCTCTCCAGCCCACACTTGGCATTGTGCATGGTAATCTTAGGCGTGTGTGGCTGCTCGACCATGGAAACCCGTTCATGAAGCTCCCGGCGAACAGTTCTTGTGCTGACGTTGCTTCCAGAGGCAGTTTGGATCTCGGTAGTGAGTGTTTCACTGAGGACAGATGATTTTTACGAGCTTCAGCTCTCGTCAGTCCCGTTCTGTGAGCTTGTGTGGCCTACCATTTCGCAGCTGCACCGTTGTTGCTCCTAGAAATTTCCACTTCACAATAACAGCACAGTTGACCGAGGCAGCTCTAGCAGGGCAGAAATTTGACAAACTGACTTGTTGGAAAGGTCGCATCCTATGACGGTGCCACGTAAAAGTCATTGAACTCTTCAGTAAGGCCATTCTACTGCCAATATTTGTCTATGGAGATTGCATGGCTGTGTGCTCAATTTTATACACCTGTCAGTGACAGGTGTGGCTGACAAGCCAAATCCACAAATTTGAAAGGGTGTCCACATACATACATATATATACAGTGGGGAGAACAAGTATTTGATACACTGCCGATTTTGCAGGTTTTCCTACTTACAAAGCATGTAGAGGTCTGTAATTTTTATCATAGGTACACTTCAACTGTGAGAGACGGAATCTAAAACAAAAATCCAGAAAATCACATTGTATGATTTTTAAATAATTAATTAGCATTTTATTGCATGACATAAGTATTTGATCACCTTCCAACCAGTAAGAATTCCGGCTCTCACAGACTGTTAGTTTTTCTTTAAGAAGCCCTCCTGTTCTCCACTCATTACCTGTATTAACTGCACCTGTTTGAACTCGTTACCTGTATAAAAGACACCTGTCCACACACAATCAAACAGATTCAAACCTCTCCACAATGGCCAAGACCAGAGAGCTGTGTAAGGACATCAGGGATACAATTGTAGACCTGCACAAGGCTGGGATGGGCTACAGGACAATAGGCAAGCAGCTTGGTGAGAAGGAAACACCTGTTGGCGCAATTATTAGAAAATGGAAGAAGTTCAAGATGACGGTCAATCACCCTCGGTCTGGGGCTCCATGCAAGATTTCACCTCGTGGGGCATCAATGATCATGAGGAAGGTGAGGGATCAGCCGACCTACACGGCAGGCACTGGTCAATGACCTGAGGAGAGCTGGGACCACAGTCTCAAAGAAAACCATTAGTAACACACTACGCCGTCATGGATTAAAATCCTGCAGCGCACGCAAGGTCCCCCTGCTTAAGCCAGTGCATGTCCAGGCCTGTCTGAAGTTTGCCAATGACCATCTGGATGATCCAGAGGAGGAATGGGAGAAGGTCATGTGGTCTGATGAGACAAAAATATGAGCTTTTTGGTCTAACTCCACTCGCCGTGTTTGGAGGAAGAAGAAGTATGAGTACAACCCCAAGAACACCATCCAACCGTGAAGCATGGAGGTGGAACATCATTCTTTGGGGATGCTTTTCTGCAAAGGGGACAGGACGACTGCACCGTATTGAGGGGAGGATGGATGGGGCCATGTATCGCGAGATCTTGGCCAACAACCTCCTTCCCTCAGTAAGAGCATTGAAGATGGGTCGTGGCTGGGTCTTCCAGCATGACAACGACACGAAGCACGCAGCCATGGCAACTAAGGAGTGGCTCCGTAAGAAGCATCTCAAGGTCCTGGAGTGGCCTAGCCAGTATCCAGACCTGAACCCAATAGAACATTTTGGAGGGAGCTGAAAGTCCGTATTGCCCAGCGACAGCCCGAAACCTGAAGGATCTGGAGAAGATCTGTAGGGAGGAGTGGGCCAAAATCCCTGCTGCAGTGTGTGCAAACCTAGTCAAGAACTACAGGAAACGTATGATCTCTGTAATTGCAAACAAAGGTTTCTGTACCAAATATTAAGTTCTGCTTTTCTGATGTATCAAATACTTATGTCATGCAATAAAATGCAAATTAATTACTTAAAAATCATACAATGTGATTTTCTGGATTTTTGTTTTAGATTCCGTCTCTCATAGTTGAAGTGTACCTATGATAATAATTACAGACCTCTACATGCTTTGTAAGTAGGAAAACCTGCAAAATCGGCAGTGTATCAAATACTTGTTCTCCCCACTGTATATAATATTTCCCTTTTTTTGTTGTTCTGTTTGGTGAACTATGTGCCCTCCGACAGAATTATACTAGTGATCGGTTCTCATTTTTCTCCACTGACCACGGTACAGAGTTTTCAGACAGAATAATTCACCTTGCTGCGACTTGTTTTACGTTTGTACCTTAATCCTGTTTATCCACCGTACCACATAACTGCCTTTATTGAAGAATGTTCAGAAGAACATATGTTGGTGGGGTGGAAGTCCTTTAAGAGCGCGGTGCCCTGTTTTTCATGCTCTCTGGCAGCCTCTGCTGAATGGCCATTGTGAAGGAAAGCGCTGGTTTCAAAGACTGGGGAAGGCCTCCGCCTACGTGCAGCGCTAGATCAGGGACACAGGAGAAAGAGAAGGGACACACTGTTCTCTGCTCTACTTTAATTCTCTTTGGACTGAATGAGACAGGCTTTCACTTAAGTGAACCTAAAATTGCAAAAAAGTTTGCCTCACTGATCTCTATCAATAAGCTTATTTAATTAAGGTAATGCCTGAATAGCTCAGCACACGTGTTGATGGGGGCTTGGCATTGGAGTGTGTGAGCTGGATAACATAGATCAATTGTCGTTTTAGTTCCAACAAAGTTCAAGCTTCTACAAGTTTTTGTTGTTGTTATTCCTATGTTGAAGATGTGAAGAATATTTGCTGATCTGTTTGTGTGTAATGATGAGCAACCAGTTGACACAATTCTGAATTTGCGCATTCAGTTACTGATTAGCATGCACCTATTAAAACACGGACTTTTAAAACTATTAAACCCTGCGTCTCGATGAGAAATTGAAAAACTGTATGGTTGAGAGGGACGAGGCAAATGGAAATAAATCTGTCTCCACAGCCGATTGGCAAACCTACTGTAAATTGAGAAATCGTGACTAAACAAAAATAAGGAGAAACTGTACTATGAATTAATTAATTATATAATGGATGATAGTAAAATGCTTTTGAGTACCTTAAATGAAGTTTTGGGCAAAAAGGCAATTCATATATATCCTTCATTGAATCAGATGGTTCATTTATCACAAAACCCTCTGATATTGACAACTACTTGAATGACTTTTTCTTTGGCAAGATTAGCAAACTTACGTATTACATGCCAACAACAAGCTCTGAACATTCATATCCATGCAACTGACCAAATAATGATAGACAAGCATAGTCATTTTGAATTCTGTGAAGTGAGTGAGGAAGAGGTGAAAAAATGAGTGTCCACCAATAATGACAAAGCCCCTGGTACTGACAACTTGGATGGAAAATGACAAAGGATGATAGAGGATTATATTGCCACTCCTATTTGCCATCTGTTCAATCTAAGCCTACAGGAAAGTGTGTGCGATCAGGCCTGGAGAGAAGGAAAAGTAATTCCGCTGCCCAAGAATAGCAAAGCACCCTTTTCTGATTCAAACCGACCGATCAGCCTGCTACCGACCCTAAATTAATATTTTGGATCATTTTTTTTGTTGTTGAAATAGCAGACTTTCAGCATGCTTATATGGAATGGTGTCTATATACGCTGATGGCTTAATGTTATACAGTGCATTCGGAAAGTATTCAGACCCCTTGCATTTTTTCATCATTTTGTCCCGTTACAGCATTATTCTAAAATGGACTAAATCGTTTTTCCCCTCATCAATCGTCACACAATACCCCATAATGACTAAGCAAAAACAGTTTTAAAAATGCATAAAAATAAACGTATTACATTTACATAAGTATTCAGACCCTTTACTCAGTACTTTGTTGAAGCATCTTTGGCAGCGATTACAGCCTTGAGTCTTCTTGGGTATGACGCTACAAGCTTGGTACACCTGTATTTGGGGAGTTTCTCCCATTCTTCTCTGCAGATCCTCATCCTCTCAAGCTCTGTCGGGTTGGATGGGAAGTGTCGCTGCACAGCTATTTTCAGGTATCTCCAGAGTTGTTCGATTGGATTCAAGTCTGGAATCTGGCTGGGCCACTTGACATTCAGAGACTTATCCCGAAGCCAATCCTACGTTGTCTTGGCTGTGTGCTTAGGGTTGTTGTCCTGTTGGCAGGTGAATCTTCACCCCAGTCTGATGTCCTGAGCGCTCTGGAGCAGGATTTCATCAAGGATCTCGCTGTACTTTGCTCCTTTCATCTTTCCCTCGATCCTGACTAGTCTCTCAGTCACTGCTGCTGAAAAACATCCACACACCGTGATGCTGCCACCACCATGCTTCACCGTAGTGATGGTGCCAGGTTTCTTCCAGACGTGGCGCTTGACATTCAGGCCAAAGAGTTCAATCTTGGTTTCATCAGACCAGAGAATCTTGTTTCTCATGGTCTGAGAGTCTTTAGGTGCCTTTTGGCAAACTCCAAGTGGGCTGTCATGTGCCTTTTACTGAGGAGTAGCTTCCGCCTGGCCACTCTACCATAAAGGCCTGAAGCCAGGCTTCCCAACATTTTTTTTACCACGATTTTCTTTTTTTGTTCTTTCGTGTCTGTTTCATAATTTTGCTTAAATTATAAAAAGGCTGAATGTATCTCACAGTAGAAAGCATCCGAGCGAGCGAAACAGCGCCCCTCTGTCTCTCTACAAGTTGGCAATTATCTGATTTAGAAAGAATATGACAATGTTGCCGCCCATAGCATTGAATGCAAGGGAAGACAGCAAACATTTGGCCTCCATTGATAAAAAAAAGTATAACACGTGCTAATCTGAGCGAGCTCAACTGTGAATGGTTTTGGTGCACAACAAAAAAAGAGTTGGAGTTTCGTGTCACTCCTGTTAAATCGCATTGAGAGCATACGTCATTGACAAACAACTTGAATTGTTGCATCTCGTTGTGGTGTTGTCCTCCTGTGGCTGGCTAGCTAGATATACAATTGGCACTTTCCAAAATTAGCCATGGATGGAGATAGGGATTTGGACTTTTACTTTTACTTAATTCTCCATACTGGCCAGTGGTGATTTTAGCATGTACATCTTGGTGGGGCAAAAACAAAAGAAATGTGGGATGTATGTCAGCAAAGACACTCCACAACACAACTCTAAACAATACATTAATTGCACTATATCACTGCTACTCCTGTCTATCAGTGGAGCCTTGTCTGGCAGTGAAAAAGTTAATTCAGCCTCATTTAACCTCAACATTGTCTCAACATTGTCTCTTAATGATCGGCTATGAAAAGCCAACTGAAAATTATTCATGATTATTATTTGACCATGCTTGTCACTTGTGAACATTTTGAACATCTTGGCATAGTTCTGTTATAATCTCCACCCGGCACAGCCAGAAGAGGACTGGCCACCCCTCATAGCCTGGTTCCTCTCTAGGCTTCTTCCTAGGTTTTGGCCTTTCTAGGGAGTTTTTCCTATCCACCGTGCTTCTACACCTGCATTGCTTGCTGTTTGGGGTTTTAGGCTGGGTGTCTGTACAGCACTTCGAGATATTAGCTGATGTACGAAGGGCTATATAAAATAAACTTGATTGATTGATTGATTTAATGCCTTTTAAAAAACATAGCTGATATGGCTGACTTGCTTCAACAAATGTGTTTTTTACTGACAATTGAGATGTACAAAGTATGGCATGAGGGAACGACAAGCGGATAAGAGGCCATCCGTAATTTCAATTAAGACATTAATGAGCGAGCTAGGACGGACATGGTCAATATAACTATTTGTTCAGCACTTTTGAAATGAACAGCGACAGAATTCAGAACATGGGCCGTTCTTAGTGTTCTCCTTGTACACCAAGTCAGAATCGTAGGATAAATAAAGGGGGCATATAAGCAGACAATAAAAGCTCTTACAATATTCAATGATTACATTTCTCAAAAACTGGTTATAGGCTACATGTGCACCATGAAGTCAGAACAGTTGGCGAAATTCAGAGGTGAAAATAGACCAAATTATTAGGGGGAGGAACTAACAGCTTACTACACAACATACTTACTGTAGTATTACTTTCTTAGCTACAATGTACATATCTCCCTGACATATTACATAATTTATGCAGGAGCATACATGACATTTTTGAACTCACCTTGTTGTGCTGTGCTCACTTGAACACGAAGGTGGCACAGAGGTCCTTCGTGGGCAAACTTTGTCATAAAAGTCTGGTGTTCTCTGGATTTATGGTGCTTTCAAGACAACTGGGAACACTGCCCCACCTGCCCTGAATGACGGGTCACCACTGATACTGGCCAATGATTTATTACTGCGATTCTGATCCAACCATTAATTCATACATTGTTGTGCCCCTGGCCTGAGAGAATGGAAGTTCAATATGTAGCTAGATGTAGAAGGCTAATGTTAATTAGCTAACGTTGCCCATAAAGGGAAGTTCGGCTAGCGAGGAAACATTTTAGCCAGGTAGCCCAGGACAACAAAAAATAAAAGCGTGTACTATATCAGTGATAGACCGTTTCATCAACATGAAAGAGAGGAGGATGGCATTGGCATTTCTTTACAAGTAGGGTGAGTCAACATGTTTTTCTACTTCCATACGCACACAGAAATCAGAACCATGGTAAGCCACATCATATTTAGCTTACGTTAATTGGACTAAATTGTTTTTGGTGTCTTAGTTGTCACCGTATTAGCATAAGCACAGGTAATTTGATGTTGGTATTTGATATTTTATTAGGATCCCCATTAGCTGTTGCAAAAGCAGCAGCTACTCTTCCTGGGGTCCACACAAAACACGAAACATGATTTAATACAGAACATTAATAGACAAGAACAGCTCAAGGACAGAACTACATACTTTTTTTTTAAAGGCACACATAGCCTACATATCAATACATACACACAATATCTACTTCAAATAGGAATGTTGAAGTTGAAACAGTGCTGGAATAGGGGAGGCAGCTCCTGTTTTCTATTGTGACTTGCGGTAACTCTCTGTGGTTCTAAATCAATAGTTGTTTAGTGGTCCGAAAATGTCAAAAACATGAACTTGACCATGCTGTAGATCATGTAACTGTCTGTTAAATGCAGTATGCTTTGTGGCCTTCAACGAACAGAGGTTGCTATCTGGTTTTGTGGTAAAACAAAGGTGTGGTTGAATTTACTCTGCCCCGCTGTGTTCTCTTATTGTCTCGGCCTTTAGGCCCGTATATATCATGGTCGCAAGGCACATGAATTAACAGTTTATAGAGCAAATAATGCAATTATCACAACACATAGGTTGTAATATCCATTTTACCCATGCACCTCTACTCTAATGATAGTCCTAAATATATCAAAAACTAAAAACCGTGCTTAACCCTAAAATAAATATTGTATTGAATAATGGGGCAATTGAGCAAGAGAGGAGAGTGAACTGCTTGGTGTTACCCTAGATTGTAAACTGAAATGGTCCAAACATAATGATGCAATGGTTACTAAGATTGGGAGAGGTCTATCCGTGATAAAGCGCTGCTCTGCTTCTTGACATCACAATCAACCAAACAAGTCCTACAGGCCCAAGTGTTATCACACCTGGACTACTGCCCAGTTATATGGTGAAGTGCTGCAAAGTAGGACATAAGCAAATTGCAGTTGGCCCAAAACAGATCATCATGGCTGGCCCTTAAATGTACCCTGAGGGCTAATATCAAGAGATTGAGGAAAGATTGACTGGATCACTACTTGTCTTTGCGAGGTGTTGAATGCACCAAACTGTCTGTTCAAACAGCTAACACACAGTTCAGACACCGATACATATCCCAAAGGACATGTCACCAGAGGTCTCTTCACAGTCCATAAGTTCAGAACAGAGGGCTAGGAAACACACAGTACTATATAGAGCCAGGACTAGGTCTCTGGCGGTCATGAAATTTTGTCAGCCGGTTATTGACGTGCAAAAGTCTGCCGGTCTCACGGTAATTGACTGTTAATTAACATAAACACATTTAGCATCTCCAGGACTCCGCATACAAACTGCATACAAGCTGCTGATGCGGGCCTTTGGAACATCTACATTGAAGTATAATGAATACATTTTATATACACCATACAATAAATCCTTATTTTCTTTGTCAGGTCTAAAGAAACAATATGATATGAAGAAAATGTATTTCAGAAGAAAGAAATATGAGTTGGCCTACTGTATGTTATCTGGCTATGCTCCATGCCGTATGCTGTAGGCTTGTTCATTTAGCTGACAAGATTTGCTTGTAAGTCCCATGGCATTATTTTATATTGTATGATTTTAAAGTAAAAATAATATAATTGAATTTAGCTGAATAAAATAGAAAGGATATTTTTTCAAATTCCGGTGCGCATATGAATGGCTATGTTGACCGCAGAAGTGATCATTTGAAACAGGTCCTATACGCTAGATTTAGAGGTATTTGTCAACTTGAATTGTGAATGATACAAACCTTTAGAATGTCTTACAAATAAAAACATATATGGGCTGCGACTATAGGCTATTGACGATTTCAGAAAGTCGCAAAGAAAGCTTGCGCTCTGTCCCTTGCCTCAGGCTGCAGAGCAGTTCTCTCAAGGGATCATATTTTCACCCATCAGACTATACTTAATTTAATCTTGTCTTTGCAAAATTTCCTAAAACCTGATTCAGATTGAGGATATTTTTATTTATTTAACAATTTTAGAATAAGACTGTTACGTAACAAAATGTGGAAAAAGTCAAGGGGTCTGAATACTTTCCAAATGCAGTGTATGAGTGGTCCCGGGAATCGAACCCAGTACCCTGACGTTATTAGCACCATTCTCTACCAACTGAGCGACATAATTATTATTATGTATTGTTTTATTTATGATGTAGGCTATAGTAAATACTCTAGTTTTATACTGAGGAACTCAGCTTGTGCCATCAAACCCCTATAATTTATCCAGAATGCTGCAGCCTGCCTGAGGTTCAACCTTCCCAAGTTTTCCCATGTCACCCCTACCTCCTCACCCCCTTAATACTCGCACTTGATTTTTTTTCCTTACTAGCTTTGACCTTGCTGATAGCTACTTTATTGAGGAACATTTATTTATTTTGACGAAATGGGATTTGTTTTGTTTTCTGTCTATATATTCCTATACTTCTCCTTTAAATTCTTGTTGAAATCCTTGCGCCATCCTTTCCCAAGTCATGGGGATTGATTTCTTGGAATTCTCTACTGTACATTCTTCCAGGAAATGCTTTCCTTTCCATGTTCTCTCTGGAATAGTGAGAGTGGGTGGAAATGGAGATGGTGGCACTATGATGCCCATTCTTCTTTGAGGAAATCCGTGGAGGCATAGTTCTGTTACCGGGCAAATTACACTTACACCATTGACACATCTGTTCCTGCCCCGTCATACTGTATGGCTTTACATCCTAAATACCACATTCACAGTCTTTACACTAGTTGCATATGAGTTAGATTAAATAAATCCCATGTACTGTATGTATATACATCTGTGTCATGCTAATTTCTATGACAACATGTAGCCTATCATCAGAACAGAATATATGGCTACTCGTTGTAGACATAATTAGTAAGACCTAAAAGCAATGTTGAATTTGTACTTCCATTTGTAGCTTTTAATTGGTTTCTCCAGAAATTAATTTCTGATCAATTATGAATTCATGTAGGCTACTCCGGCCCTTTCAATATATATCTATAAATTGCTCTTGACAAGCTTTCTCTTTTTAACTACAATACGAGCATCCTATTTTAGACCTGCCATGGAAGCTTAATTATTATCCATTATGTATAACCTGACTACCTTACTACTCATTTTTAAGACAGGATTTTTACCCTAAATTGGAAGTGGAACAAAGTCAGTGTTCAAGGTTTTGAGCCATTCCTTGAACAATATGTCATTTTCAGCTCTCCAAATCGATTACGAATGGAGCTTACCTTCAGACATATTGGCTGCCTTTTGAAAAATGTGGTGATTTTCTGAAGAGAGCAGTGTAAAATACTTGGATTTTCAATTTCTCTTAAGAGTGTGAAGGTACATACTGTACCTCATGTGTTATTCTGCCTTTTAGTAATTTGTTCATGGATCATTGAGATGAGATTGTACTTTATTAATCCCCAAGGTGACCTTAGGTTGAAAAATGCTTGCTAATGTTTGAGCGTGCCCCAGCACTGAGTGTACAAAATATTATTCCTAATATTGAGTTGCACCCACTTTTCCCCCACAGCCTAATTATTACACAGGTGCACCTTGTGCTGGGGACAATAAAAGTCCACTGCAGTTTTGTCACACAATGCCACAGTGCTACTGAGGACTATTTCTGCCCAGTCATGTGAAATCCATAGATAAGGGCCTAATGAATTTATTTCAATTGACAGATTTTTTTTCCTATGAACTGTAACTCAGTAAAATCTTTGAGATTGTTGCGTTTACATTTTTGTTCAGTAATAAAAGCAATCCAAAACATAGAACACAGACAACAAATAAAAGCTAAATACAAGTGATGTTCTGAGTGCATGCCAGCGTGCTGTGTGTTTGGAATGAATGATCTGACATGTAGCTTCCTCCTTTGTGCAGGTGTAGGGCGGGGGTGTACTATTAAATCTGACTGTCTACTGTTGTTTGTTTCCTGCTGTGGTCCTATGTGTATTATGCATGAAATGTGTGAGCTGTAGTAAGCTTTTCATTTTGTATGACAATAAATGTCAATTGATCTAATATCGGTCTCTCTCTTTGTGTCGCTGCAGAAATACAAAGCTGGGCGATGTGATGACATCCTCAAGTGGAAGCCGCCCAGCCTCAACTCTGTAGACTTCCGCCTCAAGATCACCAAAGTCGGAGGAGAAGGGTGAGTCACTGTTGCTAGGGAAACGCTCTGGCTGCGTGATGATTCCACTGCAAGAACAAACCCCCATCTCTGACACATGCGTGTAGTTTGAGACATCAAACCCAACCACGTACTATAGTAGTAGTGAGTGAGTGTCAGCTAATCGCTTTGAACCATGTTTTGTAACTTTTAGACATTTCTGTTTTGTTTTTGTTTGTATCATTCTTATATAAGATGTTTTTTTCTGTATGAGCTATACCTTGAATCGCCCATAACTACTGACATTATGTTATGCCACGGGCCCTTATTGAATTCAACTGCAATATCTGTCCAAGACACATTGGTATTTTGTTGCCACTATTCCGATAATGAAGAAGGAATAGAAGTCAGCAGGCTTTGCCATTGCCTGAACTGCAGACTTTCATTCCTTTCATTGTACATACGAAAGTCCACAAATGAATCGGATGTTTTCCTACTGATAGGCAATATCCATCTAGCTCTCTTTTACTTTCTCCACCTGTATTAGGTTAGAACACCATATTTATCACCAACAGATTCTCATCTCATCTTGCCAGCCTGCTCATGAAATGGTGGGAGTTCTTTCCAGAAAATACCTTCGATTAAATTGACCCATTATTCTCAGTTCCTCTGTACTTACTACCTATCCAGGCACTGCTGTGCTGTACTGTACTTTACTGGGCTGTAAAGTGTTTCCTATAGGTCCACAGCTAATACATCAAACATGCTAAATAAATAATGTTGGGAGTATATTTGAGAAAATGCCTGCTTGCTACCTCATTCCCTCAGCACCTTCCCAGGTACTGCTATGCTCTTCTGTGAGGTGAGGTTTCTTAGTTGGCACTCTGTAAGACTCACTGCAGTGCGCACAGCCACTCAGTTTTTTTTTTTAAAGGAGACCAGAATTTCAACCACCTTATTTATTTATTTTCCACAGTATAGTAGGAAAATTAGAGCGGGAGATGGACAGAGAGGGAGATAGACAGGAAAGTGTCCGAGACGGGGCTCAAACCCTGTCGCGAGTGGGGCACACAGTCAGTTTATTTCTACATATTTAAACAGATGGATATGTAATGTAATCTTCACTTCAACACTATTGACAGATAAAGGTAACCTAATTTAACAAATTGCACTGAAAGATTATACTTTGCAATCATTTATTAATCAAAAATCAACAGAAAAGCAATTCCATTGTGCGGAAAAATTAAGTACCCCCCTAGCTTCAATAGCTGGTGTTGGCCCGTTTGGCTGAAATAACTTAATGTAGCCATTTCTTGTCACTGTTGATCAGTCTCTTACATCAACTGGTAGGAATTTTGCCTACTATTCTTTACAGTACTGCTAGAACTGTGTCAGGTACAGCATTTCGATAGGATTCTTTTTTTGAGGCATTCTCTTGTAGCTTGGCTTTTGTGTTTTGGATCGTTGTCCTGTTGCAAGATCCATGTTCGGTTCAGCTTCAGCTCTTTTGACAGATGGCCTCACATTCTCCTCAAGAATTCTCTGGTACAATATGGAATTCACGGTTGACTCAATGATGGCAAGTTGGCCAGGCCCTCAGGCAGCAAAGCAGCCCCAAACCATGATGTCACCGCCTCCATGCTTTATGGTTGGTGTGAGGTTCTTCTGTTCAAAGGCAGTTTTTCGTTTTTGTCAAACATGGCGTCTGGCATTGCGGCCAAACAACTCGACCTTTGACTCATCTGTCCAGAGAACATTGTTCCAGTAGTTTTGGTCTTTACCCAGGTGTTGTCTGGCAAACGTTAGTCGTGTCTTGATATCATTTTTTGAAAAAAGAGTCTTATTCCTTCCTGCCCTCCCAGGTAGGCCACGTTTGTGCAGTCTCTTTCTGACAGTTGACTCATGCACTCCGACATTGACTGTGGCAAGAGAGGCCTGTAGATCCCTTGATGTTACTTCTATGAGCATCTTTCAGTGAGCTTTTGGGCTAAATTTGGTGGGACGACCTGTCCTAGGTAGATTGCCAGTGGTCTGGAATTTCCTCCATTTGTAGATGATCCGTCGAACAGTGGAATTATGTTTTTTTAATTGCTTGGAAATGGATTTGTAACCCCTCTTAGACTCATGGGCATCAATAATCTGGGATAGTATTTTTTATGTTGGCATGATGTGTAACCACACACCCATTTGGTAAAGACCAAACCAGACCAAATGTCTCATCTTTATGGAAGGCTAGACCCTTGCAAGTTACTCTCTAATTTTTTTATAACATTTGCACCTGTTTTGGTGCACCTGTTTTGGTGGACCAGTTTTGGTGCACCTGATTCTAATTTTTGCGATTTTATGTGATGGTAAAGGTAGGGGTGTACTAACTTTTTCTGGCACACCAATGATTCTATTTCAGCTCGTGAAACATGGGACTAACACTGTACATGCGTTTATATTTTTATATTTATATTTTTTATATGCGTTTATATTTTTGTTCAGTGTAGTTCTGATAGTGCTGTTAGCTGGCAGAGTAGCGCTCCTCTGCTTCTCCTCAGAGCCCACTAGTGGTGCAGGTCATTAAGTATGTCTTTGTCTCAGTTAGAGAAGACAGAGAAGGAACAAGTGCTTGTTTATCTGCCCACTCCATCCCTCAGCGTGTCTCTGCTCTCTGTGCTACAGAGAAGAAGCAGCTCACAGTCTCACGACTTTCATCACCTCAACTGAAAAACAGGAGGAGAAGCCGAGAGAAAAGGATGTATAGGTGGATGGAGGAAAGGAGGATAGAGAGAGAGAGCAGGAAGAAGAGGGAGCGTGAGAGAGAGAAGAAGACAGTTAGCGAAAGAGACAGCAAGTAATTAAAGGAGTTTTACCATGTGGGGCATGGAAGAAGTAGTGCTTTGGTTTCTGACATGGCAACTTGATATATGGATTCATCGAGTTTGGTTTCTCTCTGAAGAGGCTGCCTCTAATTGGGCCAATAAAACATTTTCTGCATGCGTCATTGTAAATTCAACCAATCGGGGTGAGACCTGACTGCACTACAGCCCCTGTTAAAGCGATATGTGGATATGAATCACGGCAGTCCAGGTGGACTGGACAGGGCCACTCCACAGGGTGCCAGCCAGACGTATTTGATACTGCACCCCATTACAGTGGACTACATGCTGAATGCTCACAGCTGAATATCAGAAGTCGCAATTAATAGGGAGAGATGTACGGAGAGAATGCAAACCAGAATAACATTCCATTAAAAACACTGTGTGAATATGAATTACCAAAGCTGAGGCGGAGTGGACATGCTCCACAGGGGCCAGCCATGTCTGGTCCTGTTCTGACTCTGCCTGGCCTCTGTCATATGGGACACTGGTGTTGTCACACCAACTGACAGGTCTGGGCGGAGTTACAGCCACACACTTGCAATAGAACTCGCCAGCTTGTAGTCCTATAAACTGGAAAGGAGTTACCTCTGGTTCGTTCAGCCATTCCTAGGGGAATATTCATGGGGAAAGAATCGTGTTTTTGGATAAATGCCAAAAGTAAGGTCTGGGGTTAGTTAACGGGCTTAGCCTACTGGGTTTGTAGTGACGCCTCTAGCGCTGAGATGCAGTGTCTTAGACCGCTGCGCCACTCGGGAGCACAATTAGCTAACATTAGCTAATGAAGATTATCTCATAGAACAAAACATAGAAACTAAGCCTGTGTTTACCACAGACCTTATTTTCAGCATATTTCCAAAACCCCAAAAAATCTCAACTTCCCCATAGGCTTTGGCCAATGAGCCATGGCGGGGTTAGTGCCTACAAAAAGACGCCATTACTATTGCTCTCTATTAACAGGTCTGTTGTCCTTGGAAAAAGCTTAGCTCAAAACTTCCCGCCTCAGTACAGCATATGCATACCAAATGTTCCACCTCGTAAAGCAAAAAGTGAGTAATCTGTGTCCACTTTTATCAGCTGCTGAACAGGACTCCAGGGAGAGTAGGCTTGATGGCCCTGCAGGAAAGCAGCTTACAGCAGGCAGGCAGGGGTTAGAGGCTATAGTTTTCATACCCCCGGCCTCCTGGCCTCCCAGCCAGCTGCAGTGGCAAGAGACAGGGGCTGAGTCTTAAATGGCACCCTTTTCCCTATCTAGTGCACTACTTTTAGCCAGAGCCCTATATGCCCTGGTCTAAAGTAGTGCACTAGATAGGGAAACGGGTGCCATTTATCTAGTGCACTACTTTTAGCCAGAGCCCTATATGCCCTGGTCTAAAGTAGTGCACTAGATAGGGAAACGGGTGCCATTTATCTAGGGCACTACTTTTAGCCAGAGCCCTATTTGCCCTGGTCAAAAGTAGTCCACTATATAGGGAAATACAGTAGCATTTGGGATGCTGCCAGAGATCCATCTGGTTCCATCCTTCAGCATCTAGAAGGAGATCTGTCAGGGCAATACATGTTCCTTTGGACTGTATTCTCTCTGTGAAATGACTGTTGTGCATGTAGAACAAGTTATCTGGAATGCCCTTGTGGCTCATAGCCCTTGCTGGCAGCTCAGCCCCAGTCCATTTTGAAGCTTGTTGGACGAAGGCCATTTCAGTACACTGGAGCTGTATCGTTGACTGTGGCTCTCTGTGATTTGGGGATTCAAACTAAGTCCTGTTCCCAAATGTGTTTGATTCAATTTGGGTAATGTAGGCTATAAATGCACGTTATCACCTTTACTCTGTGGATTTTAGGTCGTTTGTACCTCAATTGAGCAATCATCAAACGCAGCGTGAAATGCTAAGTAACACATATAGCCCAGAGTACCCTATTCAGATTGCAGTGGAACGTCAACTTAGCGTCTCACATAAAGATCCAGAAATTGAAATGACAGAGGCCACAGGCCGACTGTCATTTCACAGTATCAGCCTTAATGACTGTGATACATTCGGTTATTTTCGGAGCACCATGTCAATAGAATTGTACATTTTGTCATGGTTTACTTTTTTGTCAGTGACGAGGGCTTGGTAAATACACAGCCATACAGTTTAGGAGAGCAAAGTAGGCTATTTTAGGAAAGTTGGAGGTCGGACAGAGGTTGGGTAAAGAAGCATGTGAGAGACCTTTGGCGGGCGGGTGTGGCGTGAAAGGTTATGTTGTGAACTCTCAGGGTTGCTCTCCAGTTGTTTCCATCAGTTCATGGAAGGCCGGAGGGTTCAATGGCCGTGTTGACGGCTGCTTCCTGCCTGCCCTCTCTTCACCACTGTCATTACAAAGGAAAAGGGAGTGGAGAGGCAGTCCCCTCCCCTTCCCCTTTTAATGCGTGTTCTGCTCACCCAAATCCATGTATACCCAATAGGTGGTCTCCAACAGGATGACCCAACAAGGTGGGTGAGATTAAATCCACCCACTGTGGTTTGAACATCAGTTCCGCTAGCCCCCTCTTTTCCGCCGGTGCGTCTCACTGGTTTAAGTGATGCTGTAGGGAGAACCAGGAGTAGGAAGCCAGTGACAGTATCGTCAGAGACCGTGTTTAGGTCTGGTGGAGGGAGGGTTTCTGGTGCGTATCAACAGCAGACGATGGCTTATCCCGAAATAACCATGGGCAGGGGGGGGGGGGGGGGGGTTCAGTGGAGGGGATGAGGGTGTCATTAAGGCCAGCTGTGGGATGAGACCCGAAAAGCACATGGCTACAGGAACAGAGGGGCCAGCGAACCACTTGTTTGGGGCCTCACACACACAAACCCCTGATAAAGCCACATTACGGTTGATTAACTGCTGAGCGCTCACAGCTGGTGATCAGAAATCACAATTAAAATAGCTGACGTAGAGACAGACGGATGATGTATGGAGAGGATGTAAAAACCGTTATTACATTCCAAGCAGAAGGTGCTCAGTTTGATGCCTGTGAGTTTTGGGCATAGCTATAATTGCCCCCCCAGATGTGGCATCGTCACCGTCGTGTGTTTGCACTAAATACCCTCCAGATGCGCTGAGAAAAAGGCTACATTCCAAACATCTTTCCTTCCTCCCAAGGTCTATACTTGTTCCCTTCACTGATTTGAAAGGAAATGACTGAGAATGAGTGCACACTTCAGGACAAAGCCGATATTATTGTGATGCACCCAGAGATGGGAGGTGTGATGGTGGATGTTGGCAGCATATCACTCTGTTACTAGCTGGTAATCAGCGGTGTGCAGTAGTAGGCTAACTCTGTTGTCGGAGAGCCATTGTTCCCTCTCGCTGTCTAACGAGCAGAGTGGAGGGTGCTGTGTTGCGCCTGACGCTCAGGGAGACCTCAGGGAGTCTTGGGGTGTTAATGAAGATGTTTTGTCTTTGCAGGTTGCTCCCCCAGACTGTCGGATTGCTCTACGTCGGCAGCCGTGACCTGCCCTTTGCACAGATGAAGGTGAGACAAGAAGCTGGATGTGTTGCTAAATTCAACCCAACACCCACACAGAACGCTGTAAGCCCAGGCCATGAAAAAAGATCTGCCTAACAACACCAAGTGAGCCTGCACCATCTATGACCGATCTGTTTAGGTCAGACACCACCGGCGTTTATGGTGAAAGCAGCAGGTAGCAGTGAAACGAGAGGAGCCTTTAATGGTGTGGGAGTATGTAAATGTGTACATCACCTGCCCAGAAAGTGATCAATTTCCCAGGGGAGGGACAGTGTAATGCATCTCAGTCTCATTGTATATTACTTATATGTGGGTTAATGGCCGTGCTTAATTTTATCCGGATCCTGCCTTAACAGGATCCAGCACCTCTCAGTTTTGGACTGTTTCGTACCGGTAGCTCTCCTGGCATGAAAAATAATTTTCACTCTTTGCAATGTAAAACTTCCAATAAAAACGATCAGTGTAAATTCGAGTTGCATCTTCTCTAATTCTCCTGCCCCCTACAAAACGTTAATGTGAAAACATGCCTGATATAATAAAAATGGATTTGTGTTGGACCACCCCGGGTTAATGGTTTGCGCATCATTGTAGCCCAGAGACAGACCAACGCATGGCTGTTAATGTGGTATGAGAGAGAAGCACGCCTGACTCTCTCACAACTAGATTCACTGAAATGAAATCATTCAGAATTCTACACCAGGAGCAGACTTATAATTTAGCCACAGAGGAACAATAGCATTTTTTTTAAATAAATGGTGTGTAGGCCAATCACATGCATGGCCTACAGTCAGGAACAGCATGCAGCCAAAACAGTCCTTTCGCAAATATTTCAAATACAATCGCAGGAGAACACAGGTTGGAAAGAAAATGGCTCCTGCTGAAAAGAGAATACTAATCTGTCTGTAGTCTCCCAAAAATGTGTTATCTTCCAAATAGGCCTATTGAGCGAACAGCACTGTTTTACAAAGTAAAATAAGAGAGCTTTTGGCACGAATGCATCTGCCATCCCAGGTGAGTGAGCTGCGCGTCATTGGGTGAGTCAGTGAAATTGGAAAGCTGTTTTAGGACTATAATTTCCTCCTCATATCGTGCAATATGTCTGTCTTCACACACCTAGGCCTAGGCAATTATTGGTGGATTCAAGACATGGTTGTTTTTATTGATCTCAGATATTCTTAGTTTGTCAGTAGCCTGGCATTTTGATCATTTGTGCAGCGTTAAAAAAGATTCAGTCATGTAAAATGATGTAGAATTGCATGAAATGCGTTTATAAAAGGCCAAATTTTTCACGGACCCAAGGCTACAATAAATGTTCCCCCATGTTTGAAACTTCTGCAAGCACCTTTACTCTACTGTATGCCACTACGCAAAGTGATGATAATGCATGCAATGCTTTATTAAAAAGGGGATTTTTCTTTTTTAATGAGTTCCGGTACCTCAGCTCAGAGCCCCCCAGGTCCCCCCACCCCCCTCTGTCCCTCACTTTTTTATCCGGCACCTCCCGATTTACAAATTAAGCACTAGTTAATGTGACACATTTGATCTATGCCTATTTGCCTCTAGATTGTTTCGGTAATTTCAGACTCAATTCTTTAGTAATTTTAGGAAGAATAATTGACATAAAATATCTGGATTTGATATGCTTTAATTGTTAGGAGTTCTATTTTTGTTCCATACAGAAGCAGCAACTTATGATTTGCCAGTTTGTCTTCTTTTAAGGCCCTGGATATTTTCCAAGTAGATAATTGACTGCTTTAATGCAGACAGAAATCAATATACCCTTCAATCTCTCTCCAAAACGAAACACATTTGCATCTGTTAATAGTCTTGCGTGGAAACAACAGCATCTGTCTGTGGTGACTCTGTGTGTCATTTTTGGGGGGGTGCTTTGTCTATAGCCTATCAGTGACACATTTCCTATGAACTCTCAACTCAGCTTTTTGCTTTAGTCCACCAATTAGTGTACTCACGCGTCTTCCACTCATTTCACAGACATTATCTGTCTTTGACGATCAGTATGACCCTCCAGTAGCCAGACATTGACCTCACTTAATGGCACAGTGCGAGACTGTTAACACTCTTCCCATTTAAAAGGTGGATGTGTAGAGGCGTTACTGCACTGTTGTTCTTAACGGAGTCATGTTGTTTATGAGTCAATCAGTCACAGCTGTGACACTATGATGAAGCACCATATCATTTTTTCCCCTCATAGCGGAATTGCTGGTGCTAAACTTGTCATGATTGGAAGAGAGGGGCATGGAGGACGGATTGTGAAGTTGAAAACACAGAATAATAGATTGGGGTGATAGTGAGTTTTCCTTTACCGGAGTCTCCTGCTAGATGGCTGCAGGAGTGAGACCATAATGAAGTGGATTTGGACGGATTAAACACCAAGCAGTGGGGAGACAAGGCAGCCAGCATTTCACACACAACTAGGATGGGATCCCAGCAAACAGGACAGACTCCACTCCCTGCCTGATAAACTTGCCTCCTGCATTGTTATTTGGCAGCTCGCCCCGCTTGGCTTTGTGTAACACATTTCTTCGCCCGTTCTGTCACTCCTCCTGAGTTGTCTCTCAGCTATTCTTAGGAAGGTCTGGGAAAAAATGTGTTTAGTTTGGAAATGGAACCTAATCGACAGATCACGACAGCTAAATGTGTGCGTGTTCTCATTTTAATAGCGGAGTACTGCGACTTGGCTCTGAGACGCTAATGATACGGCTAGTGTGAGAACGTGTACTTCCTGAGTCTTAAAATGTGTGATTTTGGGTTGATCCCACATTTTTTCAAGGTCATGCTATCTGTGGTGTGATGTCCACCTGAGCTTGTCACCTCCATCTCGTTCAAACAAACACACTCTCAACACCCTTTTTTTCTCTAAACACACACACCTACCTCCCTTCCCTGTTGAGTACCCAGATGCCCTTCTCTCCAAGAGCAATCGGGCTCTTACTTAGGCCTTGGTCTTGCCAGTCAAGGTGTTGTGCTCCTGGCAGGGCTGCCCACTCCCTGGCGTCTGCCGGCCCTTCATCTGCTCAGGGGCAGCCTGGCAGCGGGCCCACGCCAGTCATCTGAGCCCCGCCCAGCTTGGCCCTAGACAGCTTGGCCCTAGAAGTGTGATCTCTGCCCCACTCTCCGTTGCTTCTTAAACACCACCTCACCCATGTAGATGGATATTAAATCATTAAACAGTCAATATCAGTGGAACTTAAGACCAAAGCGATGAGCGCTTCGTAATGAAGTTTGCCTCATCCTATATCACCTTTGACTTTGTGCATTAGTAGAAGGTGCCTGTTTGATTTGCTGTTAAGGAATCCAGCTACTAAATAGCACAAATGGTAGTTTTTGAAAACAGAATCTAGGTAATCAAGCTCATGACAAATGGGCAGCAGACACAAATACCGGTCCTGATATGCACAGTGTTCAATTGTACATACAATGTACACACTGTCAAACTGTTACTGCTGTATAATGTAAGTCCCAATATTGTGATCGGAGGACCAGAATTATTGTAGTCAATAATATACTATAAATGTTGACCTTCTAAATAGAAGTCGACCGATTAATTGGAATAGTTTTCATAACAATCGGTTATTTCGGACGGCGTTTTTTTTTTTTTTTTTTCACCTTTATTTAACTAGGCAAGTCAGTTAAGAACACTTTCTTATTTTCAATGACGGCCTATGAACGCTGGGTTAACTGCATTGTTCAGGGCAGAACGACAGATTTTTACCTTGTCAGCTCAGGGATTCAATCTTGCAACCTTACGGTAACTAGTCCAACGCTCTAACCACCTGCCTCACAGAGCCGCCTGTTACGCGAATGCAGTAAGAAGCCAAGGTAAGTTGCTAGCTAGCATTAAACGTATCTTATTAAAAAACAATCAATCAATCAATCATTATCACTAGTTAGAACTACACATGGATGATGATATTACTAGTTATTCTAGCTTGTCCTGCGTTGCATATAATCGATGCAGTGCGCATTCGCGAAAAAGGACTGTCGTTGCTCCAACGTGTACCTAACCATAAACATCAATACACAGAAGTATATATTTTTAACCTGCATATTTAGCTAAAAGAAATCCATGTTAGCAGGCAATATTAACCAGGTGAAATTGTGTCACTTCTATTGCGTTCATTGCACGCAGAGTCAGGGTATATGCAACAGTTGGGCCGCCTGGCTCATTGCGAACTAATTTTCCAGAATTTTACGTAATTATAACATAACATTGAAGGTGTGCAATGTAACAGGAATATTTAGACTTATGGATGCCACCCGTTAGATAAAATACGGAACGGTTCCGTATTTCACTGAAAGAATAAACGTTTTGTTTTTTGAGATGTGTTCCGATTCTACCATATTAACGACCTCCGAGCTCGTATTTCTGTGTGTTATTATGTTATAATAAGTCTATGATTTGATAGAGCCGTCTACTGAGAGGTGGTAGGCACCAGCAGGCTCGTAAGCATTCATTCAACAGCACTTTCGTGCGTTTGCCAGCAGCTCTTCGCAAGCTTCAAGCATTGCGCGTGTTATGACTTCAAGCCTGTCAACTCCGAGATTAGGCTGGTGTAACCGATGTAATGGCTAGCTAGTTAGCGGGGTGCGCGCTAATAGCGTTTCAAACGTTACTCGCTCTGAGACTTGGAGTAGTTGTTCCCCTTGCTCTGCATGGGTAACGCTGCTCGAGGTGGCTGTTGTCGATGTGTTCCTGGTTCGAGCCCAGGTAGCGGCGAGGAGAGGGTGGAAGCTATTACTGTTAACTGGCAATACTAAAGGTGCTATAAGAACATCCAATAGTCACAGGTATATGAAATACAAATTGTATAGAGAGAAATAGTCCTATAATCCTTATAATAACTACAACCTAAAACTTCTTACCTGGGATATTGAAGACTCATGTTAAAAGGAACCACCAGCTTTCATATGTTCTCAGTTCTGAGCAAGGAACTTAAACGTTAGCTTTCTTACATGGCACATATTGCACTTTTATTTCTTCTCAACACTTTGTTTTTTGCATTTATTTAAACCAAATTGAAACATGTTTCATTATTTATTTGAGGCTAAATTGATTTATTGATGTATTATATTAAGTTAAATAAGTGTTCATTCAGTATTGTTGTAATTGTCATTATTTACAAATAAATAATGAATCGGCCGATTAACCGGTATCGGCTTTTTTGTCATCCAATAATCGGTATCCGTATCGCGTTGAAAATCATAATCGGTCGACCTCTACTTCTAAACCAACCACATTGACTCTCCTCTCTCCTTCTATAGGCCTCCAAGGAGCTAAGCAGTACGACAACAAGATCATCGGTGCTCCTTTAACAACAACACCTGGTGTGTCATGAGACAGAGGATGACAAGAGCTTCCCAACTCTTACGACCACAGCCATGGTGAGGAGCAGGTGTTCCCAAAATGTTTGCCATCACAAATCAATGCTATTTGGCTGCCAGCTGGTACTATTGGGCACACTGGTGCCTGCCTGTCCTACCTGGCTGCCTGACTGGCTGCATGGCTAGCCCTGGAGCAATCTGTATTATTCTGCAGCCTCTTTATCCTGTCTACAATAAGACAGTTACTGGGCCTATTAGATTAATGGCTATAGATTAATCATCTATATTTCAAACACACATCCTGTCTTACTTAGTCTTTAATGCTGTGGTTTTAAGTGTGTGTGTGTGTGTGTGTGTGTGTGTGTGTGTGTGTGTGGTGTGTGTGTTGTGGGTGTTGGTGTGTGGGTGTGTTGTGTGTGGGTGGGTGGGTGGGTGGGTGGGTGGGTGGGTGGGTGTGGGTGTGTTGGTTCTTCTATCCTTGTGGGACCTGAAATCCCCAAAAGTCCCCACGAGGATAGTAAAACAAGAAAAATGCTCCCACTGTCCCCGATGAAAAGCATTTTAATCTTAGGGTTTAGGGTTACAATTAGGGTTAGGGTAACGGGTTAGTGTTTAGGGTTATGGAAAATATGATTTTGAATGGAAATCAATTTTAGGTCCCTACGAGGATAGAAGAACAAAATGTGTGTGTGTTAAGAGACGAGTTAAGAGAAGAGGTAGAACCAGAACGAAGAGCTCCTCCACCCTCTCTCTTTGCAAGTCTATGGACAAAATGCCTCCCCATCACCCCCCCCCCGTCCCCTTTCTGAAATTCGAAAGATCCTAAGACGTGCGAAATCGTGATTTGTCCAAAAAACCCAAACGGGAACTAATGTTGCTCGGTTTCTCAAGCATCCAGTTGTATTGTGAAAGATCTATGGTACCATTTATGTTTGTGGTCTGTCCACGAGACATTAGAGTTGCTGCCGTACACTTGTGCCCTGAGGTAAGGCTTAAAACTACTTGGATTTTTGGTATTTTTTCTGTGTAGCTGAAGAAACGGCCTGATTTAGAGGTGGACCAAGCCCAGGAAGAGTCCATCATCATGTCTGAGCTAACTTCCTGTCTGTGTCTCTCTCTTCTCTTCCAGCTGTGTGTAACAGCATCCAGTATCCTGTCACGAAAGAAAACCTCTATGAGTTTCTGGACCGCTGTGCCCTGGGAGCCCAAGGACAGAACCGGAAACGCCCCTCTGACCCAGACACGGAGCTCATGCCCCCTCCTGCTCCAAAGAGACCCAACCGGGCTGCACCGTAGAGCACTACACAGCGGGAGTGGGCTGGGCCAGTGTAGAAATGTGTGTATGTGGCTTGCAGAGGAAGGTCCTTCATGGCTACAGCCCCCCTCGTCCCGTCGTCGTCCCCCTCAGTGACACAGACATTTGGAAAGCCCCTCTTATCTCTGACCATTTGTTTGTCGGCCTCTAAAAGGCTTTCTTAATTAAAGACTTTAAAAAGATCTGATTGAATTGCTTAGAGATCCCCTTAGATATCCCCGTGTAGCACCCCTTCTCCCTGTAATTGCTATGGTAAAAAAAAAACATAATGTTGAATTTTGATTTTATTTTTTTATTTCCCTTTTCTTAAGGATCTCCCAACTTATCTATTGGTCAACAACAGACAAATTGGTATTATGACTACAGCAGCACCTGACTATGCAGATCTTGTAAATGTTTTGTCTAACTATTTGTATTTGGGAGGGCGGTAATCAGATGGGAAACAAACAATCATCTGATGCCTCCTCTCCACCCTTTCTCGATCTCCCAACAGTGACATGAAGGAAATCACAAGCAGATATTTCCATGTATTGTTTTAGTAGCAAGAGAGGGCTATTCCTCTGACATATTCTGACACATTTAGTAATTGACAAAATTAGTAACCATGACAGGCATTGTCCTCAGTGGGTGTGTAACAAACGCACCCTGCCTCCACGTTGCGTTACCATGTCGTCAGACCCCAGAATAAACTCGGCAACCGCTTGGGAAATGTGATGATAGAAGCACGCAGCTCCTCCTTTGTTTTTCCATTTGTATTTTTCTTCTCTAATGTGTGTAGGACAATATTTCAACACTTGACCCCAACCCCTGCTTTTGTAACAGCTGCTCCCCTTAAGGACTGCCCTGGTTCATAACAGAATATGACTGGTTTACTGCATTTGTTGTTTGGTTTGATCCATTAAAGCAATACATGTGAAAAGGGAATATATTTCCAACAGAGCTTGTTCATACTCACTTATTTCCTGCTGATTACAGATGACTGATTCCATGTTGCTCGATCTTAAAATGAAATATAATTTGAGGAATATTCCTTTATGTTTCTGTCTGTGTGACTGCGTGTGTATGATATTTTACGTATTTCTGGTCTATTTGGTTGTATTTTTGTCTGCCTGGTGTGTGTGTGCGTCTGTCTTTCTGAATGTTTCTGTCTGTTTGTGCCCTTCTTGCAGCAAGGGAACAAACAGAGGAGGTAGATGAGTTGTACTGCCAAGGCACTTTCCCCTCTTGCAGCACATGAAAGCTGCTCGATCCTCATCAAAGCCACACTACCTTTTGTCTTGTATTTGGCTGCCTCAGAGATGTAGTCATTCACATACAGCTGGAGGCCCACACACACACACACACACACACATAAATAATCATTAAGAGGCTTGCTGTGGAGGTGTTTGTGCCATGGACTAGACTGAGAAAGAAACAAATCAAGTTGTATTTGTCACATGCTTCGTAAACAACAGGTGTAGACTAACAGTGAAATGCTTACTTACCAACAATGCAGAGTAAAATGTTTTGTTTTTATGAAATAGTGACACAAGGAATAAATACACAAATAACAATAACGAGTAAAAAATAACATGGCTATAGAGCGTATAGGCAGTACCATGTCGATGTGCAAGGATACGAGGTAATTGCCGTAGCTATGTACATATAGGTACAGAAGGTGTGAATAGGCAACAGGATAGATAGTAGGCAGTAGTAGCAGGATATGTGGTGAGTGAAAATGTGTGTGTGGAGTCTGTATGCATGCGTGCGCGTGTTATTTGTGTGTACACTACTATTTAAAAGTTTGGGGTCACTTAGACATTTCCTTGTTTCCCATGAAAACATACATGAAATGAGTTGCAAAATGAATAGGAAATATAGTCAAGATGTTGACATGGTTATAAATAATGATTTTTTAAATTGAAATAATTGTGTCCTTCAAACTTTGCTTTCATCAAAGAATCCTCCATTTGCAGAAATTACAGCCTTGCAGACCTTTGGCATTCTAGTTGTCAATTTGTTGAGGGAATCTGAAGAGATTTTACCCCATGCTTCCTGAAGCACCTCCCACAAGTTGGATTGGCTTGATGGGCACTTCTTACGTGCCATACGGTCAAGCTGCTCCCACAACAGCTCAATAGGGTTGAGATCTGGTGACTGTGCTGGCCACTCCATTATAGACAGAACACCAGCTGACTGCTTCTTCCCTAAATAGTTCGTGCAAAGTTTGGAGCTGTGCTTTGGGTCATTGCCCTGTTGTAGGAGGAAATTGGCTCCAAATAAGCGCCGTCCACAGGGTATGGCATGGCGTTGCAAAAAGGAGTCATAGCCTTCCTTCTTCAAGATCCCTTTTACCCAGTACAAATCTCCCACTTTACCACTACCAAAGCACCCCCAAACCATCACATTGCCTCCACCATGCTTGACAGATGGCATCAAGCACTCCTCCAGCATCTTTTCATTACTTCTACGTCTTCTTTGTGATCCGAACACCTCAAACTTAGATGTGTCTGTCCATAACACTTTTTTCCAGTCTTCCTCTGTCCAGTGTCTGTGGTATTTTGCCCATCTTAATCTTTTCTTTTTATTGGCCAGTCTGAGATATGGCTTTTTCTTTGCAAATCTGCCTAGAAGGCCAGCATCCCGGAGTCGCCTCTTCACTGTTGACGTTGAGACTTGTGTTTTGCGGGTACTATTTAATGAAGCTGCCAGTTGAGGACTTGTGAGGTGTCTGTTTCTCGAACTAGACACTCTAATGTACTTGTCCTCTTGCTCAGTTGTGCACCGGGGCCTCCCACTCCTCTTTCTATTCTGGTTAGAGCCAGTTTGCACTGTTCTGTGAAGGGAGTAGTACACGGTGTTGTACGAAATCTTCAATTTTTTGGCAATTTCTTGCATTGAATAGCCTTCATTTCTCAGAACAAGAATAGACTGACGAGTTTCAGAAGAAAGTTCTTTGTTTCTGGACATTTTGAGCCTGTAATCGAACCCACAAATGCTGATGCTCCAGATACTCAACTAGTCTAAAGAAGACCCGTTTTTTGCTTCTTTAATCAGAACAACAGTTTTCAGCTGTGCTAACATAATTGCAAAAGGGTTTTCTAATGATCAATTCGCCTTTTAAAATTATAAACTTGGATTAGCTAGCACAACGTGCCATTGGAACACAGGAGTGATGGTTGCTGATAATGGGCCTCTGTATACCTATCTAGATATTTTGTAAAAGAACAGCAGTTTCCAGCTATTATAGTCATTCACAATATTAACAATGTCTACACTGTATTTCTGATCAATTTGATGTTATTTTAATGGACAAAAAATTTGCTTTCTTTTTTTTTTTAAGGGCATCTCTAAGTACCCCAAACTATTGAGTGTATGTGTGTGTTGGGGTGTCAGTGGAAGTATGTGTGAGTGTGTGGTAAAGATGTTTTTTTTTATAACTTTAGAGTCCAGGGTGTGTGCATAGAGTCAGTGCAAGAGACCCCAAAAAAGGGTAAATGCAGGTAGTCTGGGTGGCCATTTGATTATTTAGCAGACTTGTTTAGCAGTCTTATGGCTTGGGGGTAGAAGCTGTTCAGGGTCCTGTTGATTCCAGACTTAGTGCACTGGTACCACTTCAAGACAAATTGTATTCGTCACGTGTGCCAAATACCACCGGTGTAGTAGATCTTACTGTGAGATGCTGACTTACGAACCCTTTCCCAGCAATTCAGAGTTAGAAAGTATGAAAAATGTGCAAAAAACAAAGAAAATATCAAATCAAATGTTATTGGTCACATCAGGTGGTGTAGGTGTCCTGGAGGGCAGGTAGTTTGCCCCCGGTGATGCGTTGTGCAAACCTCACTACCCTCTGGAGATCCTTACGGTTGTGGGCAGAGCAGTTGCCGTACCAGGCGGTGATACAGCCCGACAGGATGCTCTCGATTGTGCATCTGTAAAAGTTTGTGTTTTTGGGAACAAGACAAATTTCGTCAGCCTCCTGAAGTTGAAGAGGCGCTATTGCGCCTTCTTCACCACGCTGTCTGTGTGGGTGGACCATTTCAGTATGTCTGTGATGTGTACGCCGAGGAACTTAAAACTTACCACCCTCTCCACTACTGTCCCGTCGATGTGGATAGGGGAGTGCTCCCTCTGCTGTTTCCTGAAGTCCACGAATCTCTCCTTTGTTTTGTTGACGTTGAGGGTGAGGTTATTTTCCTGACACCACACCCCGAAGGCCCTCACCTCCTCCCTGTAGGCCGTCTCATCGTTGTTGGTAATCAAGCCTACCACTGTAGTGTCGTCTGCAAACTTGATGATTGAGTTGGAGGCGTCCATGGCCACGCAGTCGTGGGTAACAGGGCAGGGAGTACAGGAGAGGGCTGAGAACGCACCCTTGTGGGGCCCCAGTATTGAGGATCAGCGAGGTGGAGATGTTGTTTCTTACCCCCACCACCTGGGAGCAGCCCGTCAGGAGGTCCAGGACCCAGTTGCACAGGGCGCGGTCTGGTCTGACCCAATTACCCTCCTGAAATTAAACATTTAATTGCATGTAGGTGGCCATCTGAAAAATGAGTCAGCCCCATTTTGAACCTACTGTACAGTATGACTTTCTCATCAGACAGACTGCAGTGTCACGGCCAGCCGTTCAACTGGCACAGGTAGGTGGAATGGATCCTGGGAATCAGAATCGTGGGCATGGCAGGGCCCTTCTGCTCCTGTCACAATGTCTCGACCTCACGTTTCTATCAGCCCCATGCATTCCTTGGCCCTCAGATGTCTGTCTGGTCTGCCAGTGCCCAGCCTGGTTTCCAGTCTGTTTCTGCTCTTTTGCCAACTCTTTATGGAATTGTCATGCCAGCATGCCAGAGCACAAACATGTTCTGGGTCCAGGCTATCCAAGTCCTCCAGTCCAGAACAATCAGTCCTTTGTATCTTTTCTGGCTTTCGTAACATGATGAGGCATACAAATGGGTGGGTGCTCATATTTGTCCTATTTCCCACATGTACAGATGTAGGATCTTAATTTGATCTCCCTGTTGCAAGAAAACGTTCCTGAATGTTTTTACTTGTACTATATTCAAAGTTTTAAAAGGCTTTTAAAGTTTGTAATTCCCTCTTAAAAATATCCATTAATGTTATCACATAATAATTCACGTCTTGTTGCAGCCAGATTATTTTCCAACTTTGAGAAACTGGTCAAATTAAGATAGTACTTCAGTAGGATCCCATCTGCCTCCTCCTGTGGAACTTATACATTGTCAACTAACTTCATGCTGAAGAATAGGTATCATGAATCACTCTGATGCCTAGTGTTATGTTCATCAACAACAACATAAAAAAGCCTTGATTGGTACAGATGCAATTAAACCCTAACGAACGTATTTGCATGGTAAAGAGATTAGCTCTTGATTACACCAACTGTTTAACTACCGGAACGGACATGGTGCCGCTGCGATGCAGTCAGTGTCATTTAGAGTATTGAGATGAGTCTTGGAAAAGCATGGACGTAGAACTGAAGACACAGCCTCTCATATCCATGTCACTTATACACTGGCAAATGAAATGTTCTGAGGGCAATTTGACTGCAAATATTACAGAATGTGCACTCCAAATCAAATAAGTATAATTGAACCAAAATATAAATGCAATATGTAAAATGTTGGTTTCATGATTTGAAATAAAATATATGTTACCCACAAAAAGCTTATTTCTCTCAAATTCTTTACACAAATTTGTTTACATCCCTGTTCGTCAGCATTTTTAATTTTCCAAGATAATCCATCCACCAGACAGGTGTGTCATATCAAGAAGCTGATTAAACAGCATAATCATTACACAGGTGCATCTTCTGCTGGGGACAATAAAAGGCAACTCTAAAATGTGCAGTTTTGTCACAACACAGTAACACAGATCTATTGAGGGAGAATGCAATTGGCATGCTGACTGCAGGAATGTCCACCTGCGCAGTTGCCAGAGAATTTAATGTTCATTTCTCTACCATAAACCACCTCCGTTGTTTTAGAGAATTTGGCAGTGCATCTAACCGGCCTCACAACCGCAGACCATGTGTAACCACACCAGCCCAGGACCTCCACATCTGGCTTCTTTACCTTGCGGGATCACCTGAGACCAGCCATACGGACAGGGGATGAAACTGTGGGTTTGCACAACCAAAGAACTTCTACACAAACTGTCAGAAACCGTCTCAGGGAAGCTCATCTGCATGCTCGTCGCCTTAACCAGGGTCTAGACCTGACTGCAGTTTGGCGTCGTAACCGACTTCAGTGGGCAAATGCTCACCTTTGATGGCCACTTGCACACTGGAGAAGTGTGCTCTTCACAGATGAATCCCGGTTTCACTGTACCGGGCAGATGTCTGACAGCGTGTATGGCGTTGAGTGGGCAAGCGGTTTGCCGATGTCAACGTTGTGAACAGAGTGCCCCATGGTGGCAGTGGGGTTATGGTATGGGCAGGCATAAGCTACGGACAACAAACGCAATTGCATTTTATCGATGGCAATTTGAATGCACAGAGATACCGTGACGAGATCCTGAGGCCCATTGGCATGCCGTTCATCCGCCGCCATCACCTCATGTTTCAGCATAATAATGCACGGCTCCATGGCGCAAGGATCTGTACACAATTCCTGGAAGCTGAAAATGTCCCAGTTCTTCCATGGCCTGCATACTCACCAGACATGTGACCCACTGAGGATGTTTGGGATGCTCTGAATTGACGTGTACGACAGCGTGTTCCAGTTCCCGCCAATATCCAACAACTTCGCACAGCCATTGAAGGGGAGTGGGACAACATTCCACAGGCCACAATCAACAGCCTGATCAACTTTATGCGAAGAAGATGTCGTGCTGCATGAGGCAAATGGTGGTCACACCAGATACTGACTGGTTTTCTGATCCACGCCCTTATCTTTTATTTTTATATATGGTATGTGACCAATAGATGCCCACCTGTAGTCCGTGTCATGTGAAAGCCATAGATTAAGGTCTAATTTATTTATTTCAATTGACTGATTTCCTTATTTTCTATTTATTTTTTGTTCCACCTTTATTTAACCAGGTAGGCCAGTTGAGAACAAGTTCTCATTTACAACTGCGACCTGGCCAAGATAAAGCAAAGCAGTGCGACACAAACAACAACACAGAGTTACACATAGAATTAACAAACGTACAGTCAAAAACACAATAGAAAAGTCTATATACAGTGTGTGCAAATGAGGTAAGATTAGGGAGGTAAGGCAATAAATAGGCCATAGTGGCAAAATAATTACAATTTAGCAATTAAACACTGGAGCGATAGATGTGCAGAAGATGAATGTGCAAGTAGAGATACTGGGTTCAAAGGAGCAAAATGAAAATAAAAATATAGGGATGAGGTAGTTGGGTGGGCTATTTACAGATTGGCTGCTCTGACAGCTGATGCTTAAAGTTAGTGAGGGAGATATGCGTCTCCAGCTTCAGTGATTTTTGCAATTCGTTCCAGTCGTTGGCAGCAGAGAACTGGAAGGAAAGGCAGCCAAAGTAGGAATTGGCTTTGGGGATGACCAGTGAAATATACCTGCTGGAGCGCGTGCTACGGGTGGGTGTTGCTATGGTGACCGGTGAGCTGAGATAAGGCGGGGCTTTACCTAGCAAAGACTTATAGATGACCTGGAGCCAGTGAGCTTCATATGACGAATATGAAGCGAGGGCCAGCCAACGAGAGCATGCAGGTCGCAGTGGTGGATAGTATATGGGGCTTTGGTGACAAAACAGATGGCACTGTGATAGACTGCATCCAATTTGCTGAGTAGAATGTTGGAGGCTATTTTGTAAATGACATCGCCGAAGTCAAGGATCGGTAGGATAGTCAGTTTTACGAGGGTATGTTTGGCAGCATGAGTGAAGGATGCTTTGTTGCGAAACAGGAAGTCGATTCTAGATTTCATTTTGGATTGGAGATGTTTAATGTGAGTCTGGAAGGAAAGTTTACAGTCTAACCAGACACCTAGGTATTTGTAGTTGTCCACATATTCTAAGTCAGAACCGTCCAGAGTAGTGATGCTAGACGGGCAGGCAGGTGCGGGCAGCGATCGGTTGAGGAGCATGCATTTAGTTTTCTTGCATTTAAGAGAAGTTGGAGGCCACGGAAGGAGAGTTGTATGGCATTGAAGCTCGTCTAGAGGTTAGTTAACACAGTGTCCAAAGAAGGGCCAGAGGTATACAGAATGGTGTCGTCAGCGTAGAGGTGGATCAGAGAATCACCAGCAGCAAGAGCGACATCATTGATGTACAGTGGGGAGAACAAGTATTTGATACACTGACGATTTTGCAGGTTTTCCTACTTACAAAGCATGTAAGAGGTCTGTAATTTTTATCATAGGTACACTTCAACTGTGAGAAACGGATCTAAAACAAAATCCAGAAAATTACATTGTATGATTTTTAGTATTAATTGCATTTAATTGCATGACATAAGTATTTGATACATCAGAAAAAGCAGAACTTAATATTTGGTACAGAAACCTTTGTTTGCAATTACAGGATCATACGTTTCCTGTAGTTCTTGACGGGTTTGCACACACTGGCAGCAGGGATTTTGGCCCACTTCCTCCATACAGACCTTCTCCAGATCCTTCAGGTTTCGGGGCTGTCGCTGGGCAATACGGACTTTCAGCTCCCTCCAAGATTTTTCTATTGGGTTCAGGTCTGGAGACTGGCTAGGCCACTCCAGGACCTTGAGATGCTTCTTCGGAGCCACTCCTTAGTTGCCCTGGCTGTGTCTTTCAGGTCGTTGTCATGCTGGAAGACCAGCCACGACCCATCTTCAATGCTCTTACTGAGGGAAGGAGGTTGTTGGCCAAGATCTCGTGATACATGGCCATCCATCCTCCCCTCAATACGGTGCAGTCACTGTCCCCTTTGCAGAAAAGCATCCCCAAAAATTATGTTTCCACCTCCATGCTTCACGGTTGGATGGTGTTCTTGGGGTTGTACTATCCTTCTTCTTCCTCCAAACATGGCGAGTGGAGTTTAGACCAAAAAGCTCTATTTTTGTCTCATCAGAACACATGACCTTCTTCCCATTCTCCTCTGGATCATCCAGATGGTCATTGGCAAACTTCAGACGGGCCTGACATGCGCTGGCTTGAGAAGGGGACCTTGCGTGCGCTGCAGGATTTTAATCATGACGGCGTAGTGTGTTACTAATGGTTTTCTTTGAGACTGTGGTCCCAGCTCTCTTCAGGTCATTGACTAGGTAACTGCCGTGTAGTTTTGAGCTGATCCCCACCTTCCTCATGATCATTGATGCCCCACGAGGTAGATCTTGCATGGAGCCCCAGGCCGAGGGTGATTGACCGTCATCTTGAACTTCTTCCATTTTCTAATATAATTGCGCCAACAGTTGTTGCCTTCTCACCAAGCTGCTTGCCTATTGTCCTGTAGCCCATCCCAGCTCTTGTGCAGGTCTACAATTTTATCCCTGATGTCCTTACACAGCCTCTCTGGTCTTGGCCATTGTGGAGAGGTTGGAGTCTGTTTGATTGATGTGTGGACAGGTGTCTTTTATACAGGTAACGAGTTCAAACAGTGTCAGTTAATACAGTAATGAGTGGAGAACAGGAGGGCTTCTTAAAGAAACCTAACAGGTCTGTGAGAGCCGGAATTCTTACTGGTTGGTAGGTGATCAAATACTTATGTCATGCAATAAAATGCAAATTAATTACTTAAAAATCATACAACATGTAATTTTTCTGGATTTTTGTTTTAGATTCCGTTTCTCACAGTTGAAGTGTACCTATGATAAAAATTACAGACCTCTACATGCTTTGTAAGTAGGAAAACCTGCAAAATCGGCAGTGTATCAAATACTTGTTCTCCCCACTGTATATAGAGAAAAGAGTCCCCCTGAGAATTGAACCCTGTGGCACCCCCATAAAGACTGCCAGAGGTCCGGACAACAGGCCCTCCGATTTGACACACTGAACTCTGTCTGAGATGTAGTTGGTGAACCAGGCGAGGAAGTCATTTGAGAAACCAAGGCTGTGGAGTCTGCCGATAAGAATGCGGTGATTGACAGAGTCGAAAGCCTTGGCCAGGTTGATGAATACAGCTGCACAGTATTGTCTTTTATCGATGGCGGTTATGATATCGTTTAAGACCTTGAGCATGGCTGAGGTGCACCCATGACCAGCTCGGAAACCAGATTGCATAGCGGAGAAGGTACGGTGGGATTCGAAATGGTCGGTGATCTGTTTGTTAACTTGGCTTTCGAGGACCTTAGAAAGGCAGGGTAGGATGGATATAGGTCTGTAACAGTTTGGGTCTAGAGTATCTCCCCCTTTGAAGAGGGAGATGACCGCGGCTGCTTTCCAATCTTTGGGGATCTCAGACGATACGAAAGAGAGGTTGAACAGACCAGTAATAGGGGTTGCAACAATTGTGGCAGATAATTTTAGGAAGAGAGGGTCCAGATTGTCTAGCCCAGCTGATTTTTAGGCATCCAGATTTTGCAGCTCTTTCAGAACATCAGCTATCTGAATTTGGGTGAAGGAGAAATGGGGGCTTGGGAAAGTCGCTGTGGGGGGTGCAGAGCTGTTGACCAGGGTAGGGGTAGGGGTAGCCAGGTGGAAAGCATGGCCAGCCGTAGAAAAATCCTTATTGAAATTCTCAATTATCGTGGATTTATCGGTGGTGACAGTGTGTCCTAGCCTCAGTGCAGTGGGCAACTGGGAGGAGGTGCTCTTACAGTGTACCAGAACTTTTTGGAGTTTGTGCTACAGGATGCAAATTTCTGTTTGAAAAAGCTAGCTTTTGCTTTCCTAACTGCCTGTGAATATTGATTCCTAACTTCCCTGAAAAGTTGCATACATATATATGAACTGTAACTCAGTAAAATCTTTTAAATTGTTGCATGTTGTATTTATATTTTTGTTCAGTGTATGTGATGAATAATTAATACTAGCCTCACCCCTCTCCACTGATTGCTCATATTTTATATTTGCCCTGAGTTACTGTCTGTGTGCTTGTGTATATAGATGTAGCTTTATAGCTATGTGGTTTCAGTAGGTTGCATTAGCATAATGTTATAGCCAATCCATGTAGTGATTTGAGATGTAAATTATTAACTGTCTTAATGGGTTTCTAATGGGATGGATGATATGGGTCAGAGTGATTGCTGTAGTGTGACTGACAACCACTGTTGACTTGCCTCCGGTCCGCATGGCAAGAGACGATTGACAGGAGAACAGTGTGTTTATAAACTCAGCAAAAAAAGGAACCCTGTCTTTCAAAGATAATTTGTAAAAATCCAAATGTCCTCACAGATCTTCATTGTAAACGGTTTAAACACGGTTCCCCATGCTTGTTCAATGAACCATAAACAATTAATGAACATGCACCTGTGGAACGGTCGTTAAGACACTAACAGCTTACAGACGGTAGGCAATGAAGGTCACAGTTATGAAAACTTAGGACACTAAAGAGGCCTTTCTACTGACTCTGAAAAACACCAAAAGAAAGATTACCAGGGTCCCTTCTCATCTGCGTGATCGTGCCTTAGGCATGCTGCAAGGAGGCATGAGAACTGCAGATGTGGCCAGGGCAATAAATTGCAATGTCAGCTGAGCATCCTCGGAGTGGCAGACCACGTGTAACAACACCTGCACAGGAATCTGTATATCTGAACATCACACCTGCGTGACAGGTACAGGATGGCAACAACAACTGCCCGAGTTACACCAGGAATGCACAATCCCTCCATCAGTGCTCAGACTGTCCGCAATAGGCTGAGAGAGGCTGGACTGAGGGCTTATAGGCCTGTTGTAAGGCAGGTTCTCACCAGACATCACCGGCAACAACGTCGCCAATGGGCACAAACCCACCGTCGCTGGACCAGACAGGACTGGCAAAAAGTGCTCTTCACTGACGAGTCACGGTTTTGTCTCACCAGGGGTGCTGGTCGGATTTGCGTTTATCGTCAAAGGAATGAGCGTTACACTGAGGCCTGTACTCTGGAGCGGGATCGAGGTGGAGGGTCTGTCATGGTCCGGGGCGGTGTGTCACAGCATCACCGGACTGAGCTTGTTGTCATTGCAGGCAATCTCAACGCTGTGCGTTACAGGAGACATCCTCCTCCCTCATGTGGTACCCTTCCTGCAGGCTCATCCTGCATGACCCTCCAGCATGACAATGCCACCAGCCATACTGCTCGTTCTCAAATCAAATCAAATTTTATTTGTCACATACACATGGTTAGCAGACGTTAATGCGAGTGTAGCGAAATGCTTGTGCTTCTAGTTCCGACAATGCAGTAATAACCAACAAGTAATCTAACCTAACAATTCCACAACTACTACCTTATACACACAAGTGTGAAGGGATAAAGAATATGTACATAAAGATATATGAATGAGTGATGGTACAGAACGGCATAGGCAAGATGCAGTAGATGGTATAGAGTACAGTAATACATATGAGATGAGTAATGTAGGGTTTGTAAACATAAAGTGGCATAGTTTAAAGTGGCTAGTGATACATGTATTACATAAAGATGGCAAGATGCTGTAGATGATATAGAGTACAGTATATACATAACATATGAGATGAGTAATGTAGGGTATGTAAACATTATATTAAGTGGCATTGTTTAAAGTGGTACATTTTTACAGTGGTACATTTTTACATAATTTCCATCAATTCCCATTATTAAAGTGGCTGGAGTTGAGTCAGTATGTTGGCAGCGCCACTAAATGTTAGTGATGGCTGTTTAACAGTCTGATGGCCTTGAGATAGAAGCTGTTTTTCAGTCTCTCGGTCCCCGCTTTGATGCACCTGTACTGACCTCGCCTTCTGGATGATAGCGGGTGAACAGGCAGTGGCTCGGGTGGTTGTTGTCCTTGATGATCTTTTTGGCTTTCCTGTGACATCGATGGTGTAGGTGTCCTGGAGGGCAGGTAGTTTGCCCCCGGTGATGCGTTGTGCAGATCTCACTACCCTCTGGAGAGCCTTATAGTTGTGGACGGAGCAGTTGCCGTACCAGGCGGTGATACAGCCCGACAGGATGCTCTCGATTGTGCATCTGTAAAAGTTTGTGAGTGCTTTTGGTGACAAGCCGAATTTCTTCAGCCTCCTGAGGTTGAAGAGGCGCTGCTGCGCCTTCTTCACAACGCTGTCTGTGTGGGTGGACCTTTCAGTTTGTCCGTGATGTGTACACCGAGGAACTTAAAACTTTCCACCTTCTCCACTACTGTCCCGTCGATGGTGATAGGGGGGTGCTCCTCTGCTGTTTCCTGAAGTCCAAATCATCTCCTTTGTTTTGTTGACATTGAGTTGAGGTTATTTTCCTGACACCACACTCCGAGGGCCCTCACCTCCTCCCTGTAGGCCGTCTCGTCGTTGTTGGTAATCAAGCCTACCACTGTAATGCCCACCCTTGTGGGGCCCCGGTGTTGAGGATCAGCGGGGTGGAGATGTTGTTTACTACCCTCACCACCTGGGGGCGGCCCGTCAGGAAGTCCAGGACCCAGTTGCACAGGGCGGGGTCAAGACCCAGGGTCTCGAGATTGATGACGAGTTTGGAGGGTACTATGGTGTTAAATGCTGAGCTGTAGTCGATGACAGCATTCTCACATAGGTATTCCTCTTGTCCAGATGGGTTAGGGCAGTGTGCAGTGTGGTTGCGATTGCGTCGTCTGTGGACCTATTGGGTCGGTAAGCAAATTGGAGTGGGTCTAGGGTGTCAGGTAGGGTGGAGGTGATATGGTCCTTGACTAGTCTCTCAAAGAACTTCATGATGACGGAAGTGAGTGCTACGGGGCGGTAGTCGTTTAGCTCAGTTACCTTAGCTTTCTTGGAACAGGAACAATGGTGGCCCTCTTGAAGCATGTGGGAACAGCAGACTGGATAAGGATTGATTGAATATGTCCTTAAACACACCAGCCAGCTGGTCTGCGCATGCTCTGAGGACGCGGCTGAGAATGCCGTCTGGGCCTGCAGCCTTGCGAGGGTTAACACGTTAAAAATGTTTTACTCACCTCGGCTGCAGTGAAGGAGAGCCCGCAGGTTTTGGTAGAGGCCGTGTCAGTGGCACTTGTATTGTCCTCAAAGCGAGCAAAAAAGTTATTTAGCCTGTCTGGGAGCAAGACATCCTGGTCCGCGAGGGCTGGTTTTCTTTTTTGTAATCCGTGATTGACTGTAGACCCTGCCACATACCTCTTGTGTCTGAGCTGTTGAATTGCGACTCTACTTTGTCTCTATACTGGGACTTAGCTTGTTTGATGCCTTGTGGAGAGAATAGCTACACTGTTTGTATTCGGTCATGTTTCCGGTCACCTTGCCCTGGTTAAAAGCAGTGGTTCGCGCTTTCAGTTTCACGCGAATGCTGCCGTCAATCACGGTTTCTGGTTTGGGAATGTTTTTAATCGTTGCTTGTGGGTACGACATCGTCAATGCACTTTCTAATGGACTCGCTCACCGAATCAGCGTATTCGTCAATATTGTTGTTGGACGCAATGCGGAACATATCCCAATCCACGTGGTCGAAGCAGTCTTGAAGCGTGGAATCAGATTGGTCGGACCAGCGTTTAACAGACCTGAGCGAGGGAGCTTGTTGTTTTAGTTTCTGTTTGTAGGCTGGAAGCAACAAAATGGAGTCGTAGTCAGCTTTTCCGAAGGAGGGCGGGGGAGGGCCTATATGCGTCTCGGAAGTTAGTATAACAATGATCCAAGGTTTTACCAGCCCTGGTAGCACATCGATATGCTGATAGAATTTAGGGAGTTTTGTTTTCAAATTAGCCTTGTTAAAATCCCCAGCTACGATGAATGCAGCCTCAGGGTGTGTGGTTTCCAGTTTACAAAGAGTCAGATAAAGTTCGTTCAGGGCCATCGATGTGTCTGCTTGGGGGGAATATTACGGCTGTGATTATAATCGAAGAGAATTCCCTTGGTAGATAATGCGGTCGACATTTGATTGTGAGGAATTCTAGATCAGGTGAACAGAATGACTTGAGTTCCTGTATGTTGTTATGTCACACCACGTCTCGTTAATCATAAGGCATACACCCCGCCCCTCTTCTTACCAGAAAGATGTTTGTTTCTATCGGCGCGATGCGTGAAGAAACCAGCTGGCTGCACCAACTCCGTTAGCGTCTCTTGAGTGAGCCATGTTTCGCGTGAAGCAGAGAACGTTACCATCTCTGATGTCTCTCTGAAATGTTACCCTTGCTCGGATTTCATCAACTTATTGTCAAGAGACTGGACATTGGCGAGTAGTATGCTAGGGAGTGGAGCGCGATGTGCCCGTCTCCGAAGCCTGACCAGGAGACCGCCTCGTTTGCCCTTTAGGGCGTCGCTTAGGGTCGCCGGCTGGGATCAGATCCATTGTATTGGGTGGAAGGCAAAACACTGGATCCGCTTCGGGAAAGTCATATTCCTGGTTGAACGATGGTGAGTTGACTGTTTGCTCTTATATTCAGTAGTTCCTCCCGACTGTATGTAATGAAACCTAAGATTACTGGGGTACCAATGTAAGGATAAACACATAAAAAAACAAAATACTGCATATTTCCTAGGAACGCGAAAGCGAGGGGCCATCTCGGTCGGTGCCGGAACCCTGCCCTCTGTGCGTGATTTCCTGCAAGACAGGAATGTCAGTGTTTCTACCATGGCCAGCGAAGAGCCCGATCTCAATCCCATTGATCACGTCTGGACCTGTTGGATCGGAGGGTGAGGGCTAGGGCATTCCCGCCAGAAATGTCCGGGAACTTGCAGTGCCTTGGTGGAAGAGTGGGAACATCTCACAGCAAGAACAGGCAAATCTGGTGCAGTCCATGAGGAGGAGATGCACTGCAGTACTTAATGCAGCTGGTGGCCACACCAGATACTGACTGTTACTTTTGATTTAGACCCCCCCCCCCCCCCCTTTGTTCAGGGACACATTATTCAATTTCTGTTAGTCACATGTCTGTGGAACTGTTCAGTTTATGTCTCAGTTGTTGAGTCTTGTTATGTTCATACAAATATTTACACATGTTAAGTTTGCTGAAAATGAACGCAGTTGACAGTGAGAGGACATTTCTTTTTTTGCTGAGTTTATGTGCTGTTCTATTCATATTCAGGTTAAAAAACACTTGTGTTGCAATGGCACATGGCAGCTTTAGTGATTTATTAAGGAGGATGTACAACAGATATTACTTAACTTTTATGCATTAGCTCCATTAAATTCCCCCATATTCAATTGCAAAAATGCTAATTTCCTCGAAGCGTTACATTTTGTTATGCTGTAGCTGTGTTATGAAAGGGGTGGGGTGTGGTGGTTCATCAAAAACAAAAAGTACAGTACTTTCATCCTGCATTTGCTAAGAGACTGATTGAAAAAGATTGATGAAAAGAGGTCCCTTTCACTCATTTTAAACTGGGTGTCAAGCGTTTCTCTCTGAACGTGTTCCTGGTGAAGTACCAGAAGGTAGCATAGTTTTTCTGTCTTTCTTTTCTGCTGTTTTCTGTGATGAGGTGGTTCAAGTGTGAAATATTTATGTGTACATATTAAACAGCTGTTAATGCAGTTGAGAATGAAACTGGAACACACTTATGAGCCTTATAGAGCTGTAGAGTAAGCGCGGGATTTTACAAATGTCCTGCATTAATGCCGGCTCTTAAGTGGCAAAATACTTCTGTGGATAATTATTGCTCTCTTATGTTTACAGTGCATTCGGGAAAGTATTCAGACCTCTTGACATTTTCCACATTTTGTTACGTTACGTCCTTATTCTAAAACAGATTTTTTTTTTTATCAATCTACACATAATACACCATAATAACAAAGCAAAAACAGGTTTTTAGAAATGTTGGCAAATATATAAAATAAAATAAACAATAATGACAAAGCCCCTGGCACTGACAACTTGGATGGAAAATGACTAAGGATGGTAGAGGACTATATTGCCACTTCTATTTGCCATCTGTTCAATCTAAGCCTACAGGAAAGTGTGTGCGATCAGGCCTGGAGGGAAGGAAAAGTCATTCCGCTGCCCAAGAATAGCAAAGCACCCTTTGCTGATTCAAACAGCCGACCGATCAGCCTGCTACCGACCCTAAATTAATATTTTGGATAAAAAAAGTAGTTTGAAATAGCAGACTTTCAGCATGCTTATATGGAATGGTGTCTATATAAGCTGATGTATAAGCTGATGGCTTAACTGTATACAGTGCATTCGGAAACTATTCAGACCTCTTGACTTTTTCCACATTTTGTTACTTTAAAGCATTATACTAAAATGGATTAAATAGTTTTTTCCCTCATCAATTGTCACACAATATCCCCATAATGACTAAGCAAAAACAGTTTTTTTTTAAATCATAAAAATAAACTGTTATTACATTTACGTATGTATTCAGACCCTTTACTCAGTACTTTGTTGAAGCACTTTTGGCAGCAATTACAGCCTTGAATCTTCTTGGGTATGACGCTACAAGCTTGGCACACTTGTATTTGGGTAGTTTCTCCCATTCTTCTCTGCAGATCCTCTCAAGCGCTTTCAGGTTGGATGGGGAGTGTCGCTGCACAGCTATTTTCAGAACTCTCAGAGATGTTCGTTCGAAGTCCGGACTCTGGCTGGGCCACTCAAGGACATTCAGAGACTTGTCCCGAAGCCACTCCTGCGTTGTCTTGTGTGTGTGCTTAGGGTCGTTGTCCTGTTGGCAGGTGAATCTTCACCCCAGTCTGAGGTCCTGTGCTCTCTGGAGCAGGTTTTCATCAAGGATCTCTCTGTACTTTGCTCTGTTCAACTTTCCCTCAATTCTGACTAGTCTCCCAGTCCCAGGCTGCTGAAAAACATCCCCACAGCATGATGCTGCCACCACCATGCTTCACCGTAGGGATGGTGCCAGGTTTCCTCCAGACGTGACGCTTGGCATTCAGGCCAGAGAATCTTGTTTCTCATGATCTGAGAGTCCTTTAGGTGCCTTTTGGCAAACTCCAAGCGGGCTGTCAGAGTGACCATTGGGTTCTTGGTCACTTTCCTGACCAAGGCCCTTCTCCCCCCGACTGCTCAGTTTTGCCGGGAGGCCAGCTCTAGGTACCCTTCCTCAGATCTGTGCCTCAGCACAATCAAGTCTTGGAGCTCTACAGACAATACCTTCGACCTCATGGATTGGTTTTTGCTCTGACATGCACTGTGGGACCTTATATACACAGGTGTGTGCCTTTCCAAATCATGTCCAATCAATTGAATTTACCACAGATAGACTACAATCAAGTTATAGCAACATCTTAAAGATGATCGCTGGAAACAGGATGCACCTGAGCTCCATTTTGAGTCTCATAACAAAATACTTATGTAAAAATTGTATTAAATTAACAAAAAAATTATAAAAACCTGTTTTCGCTTTGTTGTTATGGGGTATTGTGTGTATATTGATGAGGGAAAATGTAATTTAATCCATTTTAGAATAAGGCTGAAACATAACAAAATCTTGAAAAAGTCAAAGGGTCTGAATACTTTCAGAATGCACTATATGCCTCCTATCTTTATATTTTCTACACTATGACAGCAATCCAGAGGAGAGGTAGAATATCTTGCTACATAAAAGGGAGAGCTGGGGGGCGTATATATTGAGAGCTGAGCTAAACTTGGAGCTGACCCACTGTCATCTTCGCGTAGTATGAAATTGTCTCCAATTCCAATCCAACCAAATTCACATTCACAGTTTCAAAATCCCAAATCTCTCTTTTGAGCTCTACCTGAGCCAAGGCACACCGAGTCCGGGAGCCACCGTTTCAAATAGACAGACATTATTATTGACGTTAATAGTAGTATGTGGCACTGCTTCCAAAGCAGGAATAATAAAAGAGGATGACATCTGTAATGGGACTCTGCAGAGATAAACCAAATCTGTGTGCTAATGGCAAAGACCGGCCAATAGGAATGATTAAATCATTTAAAACCTTATAGACCGGCACAATAGCATACGTATAGAGCTCAGTAATCAGGTGGAGAAATCCCACGTGCATGATGACAAAATACACCGATAACAAGGCATCACTGTGTCAATCCAAAAGCTAATACAGATGGATTCAAATGATCTGGATTCAAATTAACTTCTACCACCTCTCATTTGTGTCTTGATTTCTCTGCCCATTACTTGCAGCTGTGTTAATAATTCACTTTTTTTTATCAGCTTTTGTTTTCCCTGTCCTGCTTTGGAGCTTTGAGTTTGAGAAAATCTCTTTATTAATATAATGTATCACTATTACATTAGAGGGCTTGTGTACTGCTCTGCTAGAGGAGATGAATGAGATGCTTGAGAAGCAGAGTAATAGGTATGTTATTCATGTTACTTCATAGAGATGGCACCCTATTCCCTATAGTGCACTACTTTTGACCAGAGCTCTATGGGCCCTGGTCAAAAGTACTGCACTATATGGGTAATAGGGTGCCATTTGGGACACAGACAGTGGCTTCAACAGGGGCAATCTTGGTGACCAGACGGTCATGTCTTACAGTCAACATACCCATCTCTGCGCCTCCTCCTCCACCCCAGCCTCTGAGCTCAGGGCTACAGCAAACAAGCATAAGCACAGAGATTTATTGGAATGTGAGTGTACACAAAACCTATGACTCACGTTTGGCTTTGGGTCTTGTCTCAGACTGATGTTGTTACAGTGACAGATACAGTGTGATAGGGTCAATTTTCTCTAGCTCCGCAGCTAAGACAACTGGCTCTGGGCGCACACCGCAAAACATTCCTTACTTACACTGTGACCCAATCTCTATGTCCTCGGGGGGGGGGGGGGTCCCTGCTGCTGCAGTGTGTGCAAACCTGGTCAAGAACTACAGGAAACGTATGATCTCTGTAATTGCAAACAAAGGTTTCTGTACCAAATATTAAGTTCTGCTTTTCTGATGTATCAAATACTTATGTCATGCAATAAAATGCAAATTAATTGCTTAAAAATAATACAATGTGATCTTCTGGATTTTTGTTTTAGATTCCGTCTCTCACAGTTGAAGTGTACCTATGATACAAAAATTACAGTTTTCCAAGTAGGAAAACCTGTAAAATCGGCAGTGTATCAAATACTTGTTCTCCCCACTGTATCTACTTGTTCTGTACAATCATCTATCTACGGCGGTTTCAGCGAAAGTGTTACTGTAGATTTTAATTTGTCTGAGCCTAGGAGACCCACCACTCTTCTGTTAGCAGCCATTGTTATGCGGCAAGACTTTGTGTCGTCTGAGGTTCATCTGATCTCAACGATCACACACTTTGAGGACAACACTCCGAGTTCCATTTGTCCAACAATGACGTTTCCTTCTTTTTTTTTGTTCAAAGTTGGTATGGTTTTCAAAGCCTCCTGCAAACTTAAATTAACATTTTGAAGGTCGAGGGGAGTATTAGAACAATATCCAACTTTGAATCAAAGTATCAACAGAAAGATTGGTATGTATATGAAATTGTGGACAATGATAACATTTCAAGGTAAAGCCTTCAGTGATCCGTACAGTATACTGTAAGTCTCTGAGATACTGTGTAATGCTGAGAGTGAAGAGAGACAGATGTTTGAAATTGCCCTCTCTGACTGACATATTTGTAATGATCTATTCCAAGGCTGTGGGGAATTTCCAGTCATGTTTGAGTCGGGGGTTCTTAGGGTGCACGAGAAAAATGAATTTGGAGAGAAAGAGGCATTGTAAAGCCATGTGCAGTGCTTTTGTGTAATTCTGAGCAGAGGCGGCATCAAGCACTGTGGTTCTGAGTTATGGCATTATGCTGTAATAAGGAATTGGACCTTGAATGCCCTGCTATATTGCCCCTACCCACATCAAAGAGCGTCCTCGTTCTAACCCAATAGCACAGAAAACATATTACTAGTGCAGCGTCTTGGTGGTGCTGGTATAATATTTAACGCCAGGCACTGATAAATGTCCCCTGATCATGGGGTATCATAGGAGAGCAGCAACACCTCCCTAAAAAGCAACCAATCAGAAAGATGAAAGGAAAATGGAGGAGCTAGGGTTTTCTTGAGTACTAGGGAAACACAATGCTATCACCTAGCGATTTGAGCAAAAAGAAGATCAGCAAACGGGAAAAGAACGCAGTCTGAAAATAATGTAATCATTTGTATAATTACAATTTTTGGGATTCCCAAATGTCACCCTCCATACACCTCTGATGAATTATGATTTTAGTGGCAAAACAGAATAAAAAAATCTAAATATGAGTTAAACTCCTAGCAGAGCCCCAAGTCCAATGGGTATATCCTCTGGCCTGTTGATGTTAATGTGTTGATGTTCTCCGTGTCCACAGCCAGAATGATTTTGCACTGAATGGTGATCGAACATGTTTCCTGTCATATTCATCAAATTATTTAAAAAACATGCACACAACAGAACTCATACCTTGGTTTCTGTGGTAAATGTAAATGAAAAAAAAACTGTTTTGATAATGGTTTTCATACACATACCTTGTCCATAATGTAGAGGCCAAGGGAGGAGGATGGTAAATGTGATCTCCATAACGTACCAATACCAAATCAAATCAAATCAAATGTTATTTGTCGAATACAACATTTGTAGACCTTACAGTGAAATGCTTACTTACAAGCCCTTAACCAACAATGCAGTTTTAAGAAAATACCTACAAAAAATAAATAAGTAACAAATAATTAAAGAGCAGCAGTAAAATAACAATAGCGAGGCTACTTTATATACAGGGGGTACCAGTACCGAGTCAGTGTGCGGGGGGGCACCGGTTAGTCGAGGTAATGTAGGTAGTGTTATTAAAGTAACTATGCATAGATAACAGAGAGTAGCAGCGGTGTAGAAGATTTTGATTAGATTAAATGTTCAGAAGTCTTATGGCTTGGGGGTAGAAGCTGTTTAGAAGCCTCTTGGACCTAGACTTGGCGCTCCAGTACCGCTTGCCGTGTGGTAGCAGAGAGAACAGTCTCTGACTATTTTTAGGGCCTTCCTCTGACACCGCCTGGTATAGAGGTCCTGGATGGCAGGAAGCTTGGCCCCAGTGATGTACTGGGCTGTACTCACTACCCTCTGTAGTGCCTTGCGGTCGGGATGCTCGCGATTGTGCAGCTGTAGAACCTATTGAGGATCTGAGGACCCATGCCAAATCTTTTCAGTCTCCTGAGGGAGTATAGGTTTTGTCGTGCCCTCTTCACAACTGTCTTGGTGTGCTTGGACCATGTTAGTTTGTTGGTGATGTGGACATCAAGGAACTTGAAGCTCTCAACCTGCTCCACTACAGCCCCGTCGATGAGACACAGACACAAAAGTGAGCAGTTCAGTCATCTGCACCCAATACTGCTAGCCTTCAACATATTATTATAGCCTACATATATTCTTACCTCTTTGTTGATTGATATCCATTGAATTGTGTCCATTTTCTGTCTTACAAAGATTTGCACAAATATGAAAAGATAGATGATATCATCATAAAACAATATTAATTTAGATCATACTACAAGGGACAAAACTTACCTTAAATTGAGGAGATCTTTACATTTTTCAGTTAAGTTCCTGCACCTGCTGTCCTTTCAAATCCAAATGTTTCAGTTGGGCAGTTATGCTTCTGCAAGAACCACCATCAACTAAGGAGGTTCCTCGATGAACCCCACCTCCTTTGGGGTTCTTGGAAGAACCTTTTGGGGGCAATTTCCAGTGCCAAGAACCCTAAGGTTCTTCAAAGAACTTTGAGGATCTTAGAAGAACCCTTGTTGAACCCCTAATGTTTTGAGTGTAGGACATAAAACTATTTTACAAGATACTGACGACAAACCTATGGAGATATGATTCCATTTGTGCCTCATAAATATCACTGTTCATATTGATAAAATGAAGCTGTCTTTTACAAGGCTTTTATGACAGTGTAAACTGCCATTCAGAAATTCCCTCAAGATCGCTACAGGGGGCTTTCTTTGCCATGTGAGATTATCTGTATATGATCTTTTTATTTATTTTATAGACTTGAGTCTCATCACTTCTGCACCATAAACCCTGACACATAGAGTTTAGAGTTCTGAGCCTAAAGACCATACGCTCCTCATCATGAGTACTCTCTGTATGCAGACAGGTTGCCTCTCACATTAACAATGTTTAAGCATACACCCTAGATCTGGGATTTCTGAGACTACGCACGCTTTAGTCCCTGTACAGCTTTGTCCCTGTACAGCTTGCTCCTCAGTCAACACTTTCCAGAAGCACCCTGTCATTAGCTACGTTTCCATACAATTGGCGACAGATTTTCATACAAATATTCTAAAATATGCATAAAAACAATATGCGCATTTTCCCACCCGAGATGTGTTCCCATCAAATTGAATTATGGACAAAAGGCTGTGCGTGTTGACGTAGTGCACATAAAATACATTTTGCGGTTAAATTCCCATATACCGAATATAAAATACAAGTTAAATGGGTTTCCTTCGCATTTTCAACCCTACTGGTGGTTTTCTCACAACAACAAAAAACGTTATAGCGTGTGCCCACTCTGGTATCGGCACGTACGCTCTAGTCAACAGTTTGCAGATACGGTGCGTGTATAGTTTACATGATGAGATTAGTATGAACAAAAGAGCGAGATTATTTTTATTTGAAAACAGCAGCCAAGCATCAATGATCATGTCACCATAAAACCCTCGATATTGATTGGAAATGAGCATCAAGCCCAACGTGCGCTTTCACCACCCAGTGAAGTTCATCATCATTTATTTCAACTGTAACCTAATTAACTGCATGCACAATATCATCGAGTGACGACAATTTTACTTGTATATGTTATTATATCAATATTTTGCGCATAAAGGCGTTTCCACCGCCATTTCTCGCATAATTAATATTACCAACACAAAAAGATCCCACCACGACGAACGAACAAATTAACTGTCAGCATTTATAAAATTCTACCGAAACTTCCTATTTCCATCACAGCTGTCGTGAAAATGTGTATATGGTATGACTTTTATACGGTATGAAACGTGGTTAGCGTGTGTGATGGAAGAACACCTACACCTCATCTGTGGCACTCCTGTCAGGCACCAGAGCTTGGTTGGTCTGTAGTTTATGCAGTGGATGCTGATATTTTTTGCTCTGCTTCAACAGCACGGTCACTGTCAGTGCAAAATACAACCACTTCACATTGTACTGAAAGAGTGTTTCCTTGAACATGTTGGATGTCTTTCAGACTTCTGACATAAGACGTCTTGTAATTGGCTCTTATTTTCGGAACATTGCACTCAATTTGGAAGACTTCCCTGTGAAAAAGATATTGTATTTCAGCTCTATAATGTGTTTCATCCTCGTGTGTGTCATGTAACCAGAAGTCAGAATCCTCTGTGGTTGTCATGCCAACAACATATTCTAGGCAGTTGGTTGGGTAAGCTTGTGGAGTCAAGTGGTGGGGGTGTCGACAGATATATACAGTACATGTGGAGAGAGTGAGGAAGAGGTGTACTGGCTGGCGTCGCTCCTCAGACTGGTCTCATAGACTAGACGTAACATAGTAAATGTATATTCCGGGACATCCAAATTAGTATATTTTACTTTTGGTATGGTTACATAAGATACAGTGCATTCTGAAAGTATTCAGACCCCTTGACTTTTCCCACATTTTTTTACATTACAGCCTTGTTCTAAAATTGATATTTTTTTAAATGTCCTCATCAATCTACACACAATACCACATAAAGACAAAGCGAAAACAGGTTTTTAGAATTGTTTGCAAATGTATAAAAAACTGAAATACCTTATTTACTTAAGTATTCAGACCCTTTGCTATGAGACTCGAAATTGAGCTCAGGTGCATCCTGTTTCCATTAATCATCCTTGAGACGTTTGTACAACTTGATTGGAGTCCACCTGTGGTAAATTCAATTGATTGATGATTTGGAAAAGCACACACCTGTCTATATAGGGTCCCACAGTTGACAGTGCATGTCAGAGCAAAAACCAAGCCAGGAGGTCAAAGGAATCGTGGAAGAAGGGTCTTGGTCAGGGAGGGGACCAAGAACCCGACTGTCACTCTGACAGACCTCCAGAGTTCCTCTCTGGAGATGGGAGAACCTTCCAGAAGGACAACCATCTCTGCAGCACTCCACCAATCAGGCCTTTATGGCAGAGAGATCAGACGGAAGCCACTCCTCAGTAAAATACAAATGACAGCCAAAAGGCACCTAAAGGACTCTCAGACAATGAGAAACAAGATTCTCTGCTCTGGTGAAACCAAGAATGAACTCGTTGGCCTGAATGCCAAAAGAGAAACTTCCCAAATGCAGGTGTGCCAAGCTTGTAGCGTCATACCCAAGAAGACTCAAGGCTGTAATCATTGCCAAAGGTGTTTCAAAAAAGTACTGAGTAAAGGGTCTGAATACTTATGTAAATTTGATATTTCAGTTTTTAATAAATTAGCAAAAATGTCCTAAAAACTGTTTTTGCTTTGTCATTATGTAGTATTGTGTGTAGATTGATGAGGGGGAAAAAACAATTTAATCAATTTTAGAATAAGGCTGTAAAGTAACAAAATGTGGAAAAAGTAAAGGGGTCTGAATACTTTCTGATTGCACTTAATGCAAAACCTGAAAGGAAGATGGTTCGTTGGGGTGGATGGGTAGCCGTGTAATGTGAATGTCTAGCAACCCAAAGCTTGCGTGTTTGAATCTCATCACGGACCATCTTAGCGTTTTAACAACTTTGAAACTATTTACTACATTTTAGCCATTTGCAATTACTTAGCATGTTAGCTAACGCTTCCCCTAACCCTTTAACATAACTCCTAACCTTAACTCTAACCCCTAGGCTGGCTAACGTTAGCCAGCTAGCTAACATTAGCCACAACAAATTGGAATTCGTAACATATCATACATTTAGCAAATTAGTAACATATTGTATGTTTTGCAAATTCATAACATATTGAACAAATTGCAATTCATAGCATATCATACGAATTGTAGTTCGTAACATATCATACGAAATGGATGATGGACATCCACAAGTTAATACATACCATACGAAATGTAACATACACTACATGACCAAAAGTCTGTGGACACCTGCTCATCTAACATCTCATTCCAAGATCATGGGCATTAATATGGAGTTGGTCCCCCCTTTGCTGCTATAACAGCTTCCACTCTTCTGGGAAGGCTTTCCACTAGATGTTGGAACATAGTTTCGGGGACTTGCTTCCAATCAGCCACAAGAGCATTAGTGAGGTCGGGCACTGATGTTGGGTGAAGAGACCTGGCTCGCAGTCAGCGTTCCAATTCATCCCAAAGGTGTTCGATGGGGTTGAGGTCAGGGCTCTGTGCAGGCCAGTCATGTTCTTTCACACCGATCTTGACAAACCATTTCTGTATAGACCTTGCTTTGTGAATGGGGGCATTGTCATGCTGAAACAGGTAAGGGCCTTCCCCAAACTGCTGCCGCAAAGTTGAAAGTACAGAATCGTCTAGAATGTCATTGTATGCTGCAGCATTAAGATTTCCCTTCACTGGAACTAAGTGAACAGCCGACCATTATTCCTCCTCCACCAAACTTTACAGTTGGCAATATGCATTGGGGCAGGTAGCGTTCTCCTGGCATCGGCCAAACCCAGATTCGTCCATCGGACTGCCAGATGGTGAAGCATGATTCATCACTACAGAGAACGTGTTTCCACTGCTCCAGAGTCCATTGGCAGTGAGCTTTATACCACTCCAGCCGACGCTTGGCAATGCACATGGTGATCTTAGGCTATTGTGCGGCTGCTCGGCCATGAAAACCCATTTCATGATGTAATAGGTCTGGGTCTAGCTGGTGCAGAGGAGTCAGGCGCAGGACAACAGAGATGAGTAATACACGTAAATTTACTCAAGACTTTCAAATACAAGTCGATCATACCGAGCCCACAATACGGACCGTAAATACAACAAACACACAAAAACCATGGGGAAAACAGAGGGTTAAATAATGAACATGTAATCGGGGAATTGAAACCAGGTGTCACGCCCTGACCTTTTTTATGTCTCTATTTTGGTTTGGTCAGGGCGTGAGTTGGGGTGGGCATTCTATGTTTTGTTCTATGTTGTCATTTTCTATGTGTTTGGCCGGGTGTGGTTCTCAATCAGAGGCAGCTGTCTATCGTTGTCTCTGATTGAGAACCATACTTAGGTAGCCTGTTCCCACCTGTGTTTGTGGGTAGTTATTTTCTGTTTAGTGTGTGTCGTCACCTTACAGAACTGTTCGTTTCGTTCTCTCTCTTTGTTGTTTTTCTCATTTCAGTGTTCAGTTTATTTTATAACATTAATATGAACACTTACCACGCTGCACCTTGGTCCTCTTCTCCTTCTCCCGACGACGTTCGTTACACCAGGTGTGTAAAACAAAGACAAAACAAATGGAAAATGAAAAGTGGATCGGCGACCTCCGAATGCCGCCCGAACAAGGAGAGGGACCGACTTCGGCGGAAGTCGTGACACATGAAGCTCCTGACGAACAGTTCTTGTGCTAAAGTTGCTTCCAGAAGGAGTTTGAAATTTGGTAGTGAGTGTTGCAACTGAGGACAGACGATTTCTGTGTGGTCTACCACTTCGCGGCTGAGACGTTGTTGCTCTTAGACGTTTCCACTTCACAATAACAGCACTTACAGTTGACCGGTGCAGCTCTAGCAGGGCAGAAATTTGATGAACTCACTTGACGGTGCCACGTTGAAAGTCACTGAGCTCTTCAGTAAGGCCATTTTACTGCCAGTGTTTGTCTATGGAGATTGCATACGGGTGTGGCTGAAATAGCCAAATCCACTAATTTGAAGTGGTGTCCACATACTTTTGTATATATAGTGTATCATACTTAATATAGTGTCTCGGATTTACATACAGATTAATACGAAATTCTCTGAGGCCACGTTGCTCTGCTGCCTGGTAGGGGGTAAGAGAGGGCCTTGCCAAAAGTAGTGCACTGTATAGGGAGTAGGGGGCCTCGGTCTGTCTGGGACATCTCTACACCTCCACTGCTGTTGTTCCATTGGCAGTTTGGAACTGCCAAGTAGCCATATGGCAAAGGCAATACTCTCCTCTGGTGAGACATGTCTGGCATGAGAACAAAGGACATGGATGGAGGAATGCAATGAACCATCATACACATACTTTCAACATTGTCTCTTAAACCAATCAATTGATCCCATAAGTAAAGACCTGCTTTTTAATAGTTGGTTTCCTGTATCTAACCATTAATGGCACTGACTGAATTTGATATAGGCAGAGCACTGGGATAGACAACAGACATGGCTTCATTTTGGCTTTGTTTTTTAAAACATCAAAAACATATATATATTCTCTTGTCAATGCAATTGGGAATATTGAAATGACCCCATTTGTCACTTAGGATTCATAAAAGTGTGAAAATTACATTTGTGGAGATGTTGGGGAAATTCGTATACATGCACTGAGGGTGCATAGTGGTGTTCATTCATCTGCAAATCCAATCAGTTTTCCACATTGATTCAACCACATCAAAAATAATTCTGGTGTAAATGATATGATAACAACGTTGATTCAACCAGTTTTTGCCCAGTGGAAACTTTCTTGCCCAGTGGGAACCTATGGAGACCCCACATATAAAAGGACTACCACAAAGCATTAAGTCAGAAAAGCAGGTAGGCGTTTTGTGGCCATAATGACACAGGGGGGTTTGGTGCATGCAAATAAAATATAAATTATATTTAATGTCATTGCATCTGTACCTTGAAGTTCTCCCAGACACAAACATATACATTTAAAATGCACTTGGCAGGTAAAAATAGGAGATATTGCAGGTTACTTGCATAATTTTACAACTGTTTGAAAATACTAAAGTTGTGTAACAAACACAGCATCTGTACTGTAAAATGGCGCAGAGATATTCTGGTGGACTACAGCAAGCTGTTGGATTAATCACAGACTTGTAGAAACGGTAATTTATCAGGAAGTGCATAACCGTAAATAAACGATAGCTGTAGTGGCTATTTATGGACGCACCACATATCAGCAATTTTTTCCTTAAATTAGAGGAGAAAAAATTGTCATGTTCACCTTTACTGCTAACTGGCAAAACAACACAGCAATGCATCCATTTGTTACCAACTTAACAAACAAATGAGGAAGCTTTTTTTTCTATCACATTTGACTTGTTAACAAACCCTTTATTAGCATAACGTTTATTATGCTCCACAATGATTGCCACAATCACTGCATTTAATTAACTCTCATTATGGTGTGTTCTGTTCCAGGAAACGTGCTGTTTAACTTGGAAGATATACCGTTGCCTCTGTTTTTCCTCATGAAGTGCGAGAGGAGTGCGGCAGGTTTCCATGGCTATGTCCCAAAAGGCACTCTATTCCCTATATAGTGCACTACTTTTGACCGGAGCCCTATGGGTCCTGGTCAACAGTAATGCACTATATAGGGATTACTATGCCATTTTCGACACACAGCCAATGGCCCAGGTTGGGATGGAGGGCTAATATAATTCTCCCCATTAGAGGGAAATCAGGTTGTGGCTGATTATGCAAGCTGCCCGGACAGATCCTGTATGTCAAAGGCTCAGTTAGGCTGGGAGAATGATGAGGTGCTTACTGATGCATTAGGAGGTTGGCACAGTGGAATAAATAAAACTCTGCCTGCCAGAGTAGGCCTCAGCTCCTCCCATACAGAGAGGCTGACTGATCAGACTGGAGACTGCATAGCACTCAGAGCGTGCGTCCTAAATGGAACCCTATTCCCCATATATACTGAATAAAAATATAAACGCAACATGTAAAGTGTTGGTCCCATGTTTCATGAGCTGAAATTAAATATCCCAGAAATGTTCCATACGCACAAAAACCTTATTTCTATCAAACTTTGTGCACAAATTTGTTTACATCCTTTTTAGTGAGCATTTCTCATTTGCCAAGATAATCCATCCACCTGACAGGTGTGGCATATCAAGACGCTGATTAAACAGCATGATCATTACACAGGTGCACCTTGTGCTGGGGACAATAAAAGGCCGCTCTAAAATGTGCAGTTTGTCACACAACACAATGCCGCAAATTTCCACCAGAACTGTTGGCAGAGAATTTWATGTTAATTTCTCTACCATAAGCGGCCTCAAAGGTCATTTTAGAGAATTTGGCAGTACGTCCAACAGGCCTCACAACCGCAGACCACGTGTAACCACACCAGCCCAGGACCTCCACATCCAGCTTCTTCACATGCGGGATGGTCTGAGACGAGCCACCAGTTGATGAAACTGTGGGTTTGCACAACTGAAGAATTTCTTCACAAACTGTCAGAAACAGGGAAGCTCATCTGTTGCTCGTTGTCCTCAACAAGGTCTTGACCAGACTGCATTTCGGGTCGTAACCGACTTCAGTGGGCAAATACTCACCTTCGATGGCCACTGGCATGCTCGAGAACTGTGCTCTTCATGGATGAGTCCCGATTTCAGCTGTACCAGACCGATGGCGTCGAGTGGGCGAGCGGTTTGCTGATGTTACCATTGTGGACAGAGTGCCCCATGGTGGCTTATGGGTTATGATATGGGCAGGCATAAGCTACGGACAACAAACACAATTGCATTTTATCGATGGCAATTTGAATGCACAGAGATACCGTGACAAGATCCTGAGGCCCATTGTCATGGCATTCATCCGCCGCCATCACCTAATATTTCAGCATGATAATGCACGGACAGCCCCATGTCACAATGATCTGTACACAATTCCTGGAAGCTGAAAATGTCCCAGTTCTTCCACGGCCTGCATACTCACCCGACATGTCACCCATTGAGCATGTTTGGGATGCTCTTGATCGACGTGTACGACAGTGTGTCCAGTTCCAGCCAATATCTGCTTTTCTGATCCACGCCCCTACTTTTCTTTAAAGGTATCTGTGACCAACAGATGCATATTTGCACTCCCAGTCATGTGAAATCCATAGATTAGGAACAAATGAATGTATTGCAATTGACTGATTTACTTATATAAACTGTAACTCATTAAAATCTTTGAAATTGTTGCATGTTGTGTTTCTATTTTTGTCCAGTGTAGTTATGACCAGAAAACTAGTATACTTTGTAGGGAAAAGGGTGTCATTTGGGACACAGAAAAAGAACCACTGGCTACAGATGGCAATGTGGAAATACATTTCATTCACTCAGATCAACATGATTGATTCGTATCCTGCATGTCACCCTAATGACTGTGATCGCAACAGGACGTTTCCAGTTCACGAGAGCAGTTCATGAAATGCACTCTACTGAAAATGGTATAGGCAAAAGTTCATTCCCTGGTGATAGGGCCTTGAATGTCTCATTCCAAGTTCTATGTTGTGCTGTATGCTCATCTGAGCCCTGACAGGAACAAAATGTATGACATGATGTGAGACTCAGATGGCAATGTGTTTCACTTGTGTCATCTGATTTGCAAAATGTATTGACCAAAATGATCACACTATATACAGTCAGTGTTTACTCATTCCTAAGAAATGATGTCGTTCATATGAAGGTTTAGCAGCTTTTTAAATATCACAAAAGCCTGTGTGAGTTGGATAAGGGATGAACAATATTAACATTGTAGATCATGTAGGTATAGTAGTTGTGCGTAGAGAGGGCTTAAAAACCTTAGCCTCCATAGATGTTTTTGTGCAAAAAGAGTGGCAGAGACTCTCTTCAGTAGTCCATGTGGAAGGACCACCAGAGGGCAGGCTGTTCACATGGACAGTAGCCCAGCCCGGCATGTGAGTCAAGGTGATCAGAGGCAATTAAGCACAGCTGACGGTAATAATGAGCTATTCTCTTTCCCCTACAAGAGAGATGAGGGAACAGGCAGAGAGGGGGAGAAAGAAAACAGTGTTTGCTTCTACAAAGGAGAGGACGTGCCTTTCGGAAGGGAGAAGAAGGGGACACACCAACTCTTGAGAATGGCCACCACGGATCCGGACGACCACCCGAAGGGAGCTCTCCACGGACGGATCGTTAAGGCGGTGACACTCCCGTGATTTATGTTATAGTTTAAAGATACTCTCCTTATGTTCCTTGCTCTTGTAAAGAAGGAGATTTGTGTTTTCCTTGGGAGATTATCCTTGATAGTGTTGGAGTGTTTGAGAAGAAAGAAATACCTCAATAGAGAACTTTGGTCAATTAAGAAAACCTTCTCCTGACTCGTTTATTCCACCTTTCAGCTTTAGAGCAACCTCAAAGTACTTAATCCACATTGGTGGAGAATGGAGAATGCGGGCATTAGGTGGACGAGTGACACAAGGATAAGTGAGGAAAACGAAAATCTACCTGTAGTCACAGGAACCATTCAAGAAGGATGGAGAACGCTCTCCTACAACAGCTGATCACGGCACAGCAGACAACCATAGAACTCATGCAACAACAGCTGAGCTGGCGAGAAGAACCGAGAGTGAAGCCGAGAGCGGTTGCTCATGCCACCTTAGTTAGCTCCTCTTTTGACTGGGATTGCCCAGGAAGCCTACTAATGACCTGGACCCTGCGAAGCTGCTGACTATGGGCGATTAAAAACCGAGATTCTATCCCGGTACCAGCTGACCGCCCGAGATAGAGCTGTAAAGTATATGGTCGACCAACCCGTCCGTGCGTAGATCTTCGCACTCATAAGACTAACGGAACAGTGGCTGGAGCCCGGAAAGGGAGTAGGACATGCCGTAGAGACGCTCGTAGTGGACAAAATTTTGAGGGAATTACCAAGGGACTTAAAAAGAGTCATGGGGTAAGCAAACCCGTCGTCAGCCGACGACATAGCCCAGGCTGTGGAAACATACTGATCTACATGGGAGTTGTTAAAAGGAGGACCGGAAGGACTCTGCCAAGCCCGTTTCCAGACTAACCCCGGCACGTCCGTCACCGAAACCCACTCCGGACGTGGTAAAAGTCATCACCCACACAACAGGGTCGGTGCTATAAATGCCAGTCTCCGGACCATTATGCCCCACAATGTCCCAGAAAGGACGAGTCCATGTCCACCGAGTCATTGCTACCCGTTCCCACGCATCCCGGTCCGAGAGGGCAGGATCATCTCTGTTGGTTAGCAGAAATTGCTCCAGCCTCAGAGATTTTGGTTTGACTAGAAGGACGAGACGTGGTAGCCACTCTCGACTCCGGAAGTATGGTTACATTAGTGGAGGAGCAGATGTTGACCACAGCAACACTGCTACCAGACAAAGTAGCCGTGTCCTGTATCCATGAAGACACCCACTATTACCCTACCGTGAGTCTGTCCATTCTCACCCTGAAAGGAAGGTGTACAATCAGGGCGGGGAAAGTACCCCAGCTGAAGGTGCCATTATTGGTCGGGAGAGACTGTCCCCTATATATGGCGCTTCGGCAGATGATGTTAAGGGTATCAAAGGGTATCAAAGGTATCAAAGGGTATCAGGTCTCTCTATCACACACCAAGAGCCGGACCACTGCAGGAAAGCAGAGAAAGAAAAAACCCAAGTCCAAGCCCAAAGTAGTAGCCCTACAATAAAACGTAGCCTCGGCCTCGTCCTCTGGAGCAGAGGAATAAATACAGACCCAATGCCGCCGACATCTGTTCCAGGAAACCTTGGATGAAGACACCTGCGAAGGGTTATACACGACGGAGGAAGGAAGGAGCAACCAGAGGCTAAGGGCTATATTTGAAGCCCCATCAGAGGAGGAACCATGGAAGGGATTCTCCTCGGGCACCCCCGACGGGGATAGGGAACAACCTCCCACCCCTCTACTGAGGTCGACCTGCCGCAAGAATTAAAGAGACAGTTCGGCACCTCTCAGCATAGAGACCCAGACCTACGGGATGCCATGAGGAAGGTGAAGGTGATCAATGGGAGAAATGTTGACGGGAAGATGAGCCCTCTCTTCCCTACTATGCAATCAGGGGGGTCTCTTGTATTGGGTCGTGCAACGAAGGGGGGAAAAACAGGAATTACTAATGGTGCCTAGACCATACAGGGATACTGTCCTACAGCTAGCTCATTCCCACGTCCTAGGAGGACACCTGGCATGGGACAAAATGATCAACAGAATCATGCAGAGGTTCTATTGGCCTCGTGTCACCCGAGATGTGCCCAGGTATTGTAGGACGTGTGCTCAATGTCAGCGTATGGCCCTACGGCTACACCTGGGTAATCCTTTGATTCTTCTCCCCATTATAGAGACCCCCTTCGAACGCATACCTATGGACCTCGTGGGACACCTCCAGAAATCCGCCAGAGGACATGAGTACATCCTGGTTGTGGTAGATTACGCGACCAAGTTCCCAGAGGCCATACCCCTTTGCAACATGTCGTCAAAGGGAATCGCCAAGGAATTGTTTATGCTGTTCTCCCGGGTGGGCCTTCTCAAGACGATTCTAACCAACCAGGGAACCCCGTTCATGTTCCGGTTGATGAAGGACTTGTGTCGGTTATAACAGGTTCAACAGATACGCACAAGCATATTCCACCCGCAGACAGACAGTTTGTGCGAACGCCTGAACAAAATGATTAAAAGCATGTTGAGCAGAATGGTGTCCAGAGTCAGGGAAAAACTGGGACATGCTTCTGCCCCACTTAATGTTTGCCCAGGCGTCCACTAGGTTCTCCCCATTCGAATTGCTCTACGGCTGGCCATGTCGAGGGATCCTCGACTTAGCCAAGGAGACCTGGGAGGCCCAACCATGCCCATTCTGGTCGACGATAGAACATGTTACCCTGATGAGGGACCGCCTGTTGGCAGTCTGGCCCATAGTAAAGGAACATATGGAGAAGGAGCAACAGACTCAAGGCCGGGCCTACGATAAGTCAGCGACACCCAGGGAGTTCACCGTGGGAGAGAAAGTGATGGTACTCGTGCCCACGGCCGAACTCCGCTTGCTGGCGCAGTGGAGGGGGACCTGCGAGGTAACGGAAAGGGTCTCACCGGTCAATTACCTCATCAAGCAACCGGACAGGAGGAAGAAGGTCCAACTCTATCATATCAACCTGCTGAATAAGTACCATGGGAGAGAGGAGAGTGTGGCTTTGATGGCCGTGGAGGATGAGGAAAAAGAGGAGGCCCTGCTACAGGTGTGCTGTGGCCGAACTCTCCTGCCGGAGCAGTTGAGATGACTAGACAAGCTGGTTACGCAATTCGGCAGGGTATTCTCGCCCTTCCCAGGACAAACAGATGTCCTGTTTCATCAGCCCGGCAAGAAGGTGCATACCCGGCCTTACAGGATTCCTGAGGCCCGCAGAGTCATCGCAAAGAACGAGGTAAGGGAGATGATGAGGGTGATCGAGCCATCTACGAGTGAGTGGTCCAGTCCCATAGTCCTGGCCCCCAAACCCGACGGTAGTATGAGGCTCTGCAACAACTTTGGGGGTGTAAATGCCATCTCTATGTTCGACGTACATAGACAATGTGGTCATCCACAGTGAGGACTGGGATAGCCACCTCCTGCTACCACAGGCGGTGCTCGTGAGCCTGGACTGACAGGGCTGAAAGCAATCCAAAAAAATGCTGCCTCACAAATCTCATCAAGAAAAACCTGCCAAACTGTGTGGTGTGGAAGGATGAGACGGAAGACGCCTTCCAGTTGCTAAAAGATAGCCTGTGCTCTGATCTCGTCCTGCAGGCTCCTGACTTCTCCCAAGAGTTCATTCTTGGAGCCATCCTAGCTCAGGGTGAAGGCAAAGCAGAGAGGCCTTTTCTCTTTATAAGTAGGAAGCTCAGTGATCAGGAACAGAGATATGCTACCTTAGAGAAAGAGGCCCTAGCCATTAAGTGACCTCTCGATTATCTCCGGTACTACCTACTCGGGTGTAGGTTTGCCCTCATTACTGACCATGCTCCCCTCACGTGGATGGCCGTTAAGAGAAACAATAACAACAGAATAGCCAGAAGGGGACACACCACCTCTTGGGAATGGCCACCACGTCCGGATCCGAACGACCACCCGAAGGGAGCTCTCCACGGACGGATCGTTAAGGCGGTAACACACCCGTGATTTATGTTATAGTTTAAGGATACTCTCCTTATGTTCCTTGCCATTGTAAAGAAGGAGATTTGTGTTTTCCTTGGGAGATCATCCTTGATAGTGTTGGAGTGTTGGAGAGGGAAAAAATACCTCAATAGAGAACTTTTGTCAATTAAGAATACCTGCTCCTGACTCGTTTGGTCCACCATTCCGTTTTAGAGCAACCTCAAAGTACTTGGTCCGCTCACATCTATGAAAAACCACATATGAGAGTAGCTTTTTTGTAGGTCCACCACAGTGGCGGTTGGTGCCGTTTAAGATGAGGGAGGACAATAGTTTTTTTTATGAGCATGGCCTTATTTCTATTACAGCATATTGGATGACTATCATTCATATTCCATTCACCTAGTTCAAAATAACATTGATAGGTTCAGGCTACTGCAAATTTTCCCTATACCCATCATGAGGTTGCCACAACCTAGCCTGTGAATTAAAGTTTACAACGTAGGTGCACACAGGTCCTCTCACCTTTTCCCTTAACTTGTGGACTTCAGTGCACAACACATCAGATGTCCGTGACCAGGCGAAAAAACCTTTCCAAGGCAAACCTTTATATCATAAACGCTACACACAGCCTATATCGTTGTCACAATATTAGCTAAAGTAACATCATAATCACATAGCTAATAGAACTAATGCGTTAGTAAACCCGCTACAATCATGCAGCACCATGTACAGCCAGTAAGCAGTTTAACAGTTACACTGGCGGGCCCCAGTGGCAATAATTAGTAAAACGAAAAAGCTTACCTTGACTGGGAAGAGTTCCGGTGTTGGATAGTCATAGCCTGCTAGCTAACATAGCATCCATCTATTTGAGCCGGGTGTTTGAGTAGGCTAAACTAGCTAGTTGCATTTGATAGCTAAGTAAGTAAAAGTTGTTTTTTTTGTACAAATTATAGATAGCGCTCTCTCTCTCTTGCTCCTCCTTCATTTTTGAAGGAATGAATCTGTTCAAAACTGTTCAACTATTGTCTTTCTCTCTCTTTGAGTCAGCTCTCACCACATTTTATGCACTGCAGTGCTAGCTAGCTGTAGCTTATGCTTTTAGTACTAGATTCCTTCTCTGATCCTTTGATTGGGTGGACAACATGTCACTTCATGCTGCAAGAGCTCTGATAGGTCAAAGGAGGTCCTCCGGAAGTTGTCATAATTACTGTGTATGTCCAATTACTGTGTATGTCCAGTCTCCTGAACCATGAGCCTCCTAGGTTTTGTATTGAAGTCAATGTACCCACAGAACATAGCATAGCTTTCCTCCGGCTGCACCATGCTGCTACCCTAAAGACTGCTGTTGAGGCTTCTATGTACCTTCGTTGCAAAACAGTGTGTTTTAATCAATTATTTGGTGACGTGAAAATATTTTGTATAGTTTTATACCAAAATAATAACTTTTTAAATGTTTCACGATCTTTAGGAAATTCACTGAGGAGGATGGTCCTCCCCTTCCTCCTCTTAGGAGCCTCCATACTCCACTAAGGCTCTACCACAATGTCACGAAAGTGTTAATGAAATGCTTAGTACTTACTTTATGTTTAGTTCAATAAAGTTTTGAATTCCGTCTCATAAAAGTTTGACGAGCACACTGGTCACCCCGATCCAGAACATCAGGTACTTCTCGTTATATATGTGTGTATAATGAAAAAAGGAACACTAGTAAATGGGTCAAATTAAAAATTATAAACCAAGAGCTCATTTTTTATTTCAGCCTGTCACGGCTGGCCTAGCTGTCACCTGCCGCCCTCAGCCTATTAAAACATCATTTAGAGCTGTGTTGACTGTAGAGAACATTGTGGACACTCACTACAGTCTCCTGGCCCAGCCACATTAGTGATTAAACCTGCTGTCACAATACTAAGAGAGCCTCTCTCTCCATCTCCCTCTCTCTCTCTCATTGCTGAAGTGGCAGACAAGGTTGTCACGCACTGGCGAGGCCGCCTATGTATTCGATGTCCAATTCTGTTTTTGTTCTGTTTTTCATGTCTCCAACCGACCATTCAATTCATTCTTCCCCTGCGGCTGGCTTAGGATGCAGAATAAAATATAAAATTCCACGCATAAGAGGTTGGTCCACTCAATGATGACAATGGACAATGAAATGGAAATGAATCCATGCATTGTCTTTGCTTATAATCATGATTAAAGTCATACAGTGGGCCAGCCTTATAATTCATTGCAGTTAAATATTTTTTTGATTTCTAATTGGGCAGGCTGTTGAAATCGCAGTGTTTCCTGAAGGAATTTCAAACCTTCTGAGACTCTGTTACAGATTCTTCCCTGTGCTTTTTGAGGTCAATATCTACAGAAATTGATCTTAAAGACAGACTGAAAAGACAGACTGAAAATGTGCTATCCCACCAGCAATGTTCTTAATCAATAACATGACTGTCTGAGAAGAAACAGATAATGTACCTGAAGAATGGCAAAACATGGCCTAATGATGCAAATAGCCTAATGATAGTTTGACATGCTGTGCTACTGAGGAGGTCATTCACAGTGCTCCTATGGCCCAGTTCATGAACACACACTGACTAGGTTACAATGCATGGTAATTTATATGCAGTGTGTTCCACTGTCTTTAAAACACCCAACAGATCAATCACTGGTGGGATTCACAATTAGCTTGTTTAATCCAAGATTTTCATTCGATAAAGATAGTAATGAACAATAGTTTACCAGATCAACCAAGTTAAATTTCAAGAATATTGTAAATGTCGTTTTTCATTATGACAAATCAATGACAGTGAAATTATGTGAAAATGACTGATTGTCTTATACAAAGCCTATCTGTAAGTGAACCTATTTGAGCCATAATGCACTGAACCAGTAACAGTAGGCTATGTGCAGCTGTCCTTTTGTCCAAATGCATGGGGTTTGGGGACTAAATCCGTGTTTTTATTGTGTCTGCATGCTCCCTTGTTCTTGCACTTGACGGCACCACAATCCCTGCACTTGATTATAGAAATCTATGGATAGCGCGTTTCATAGCACGTGATGTGGCTTTCTAAAGCGATGCTTCATAAATACGCACATACAAAAAAAAAACTCAGACATCGCAGCAACCAGAACTTTAGACCAGTGCGAAGGGCGCACATGAGAGCGCGGATGCCAAAGGAAATTAGCGCCCATCAAGAAACCTTATAAACCAATAAATAACCACTTATATACTTATATAAATATAGTTTCTATAAAATGTTAAATGTTTTTACCTTTCCTTGTTTTGATGATTAAATTTATATTTATTTAGTCAGGTACAGCGCGTCAAGGTTGGATTAATGATTGGAGACAGTTTGGTTGGAGGGAAGTCTACACCTGGGCGAGCAATGTGAAGGTAAATACATGGTTTTGTTGTATTTCATTTACCGTTTTAATTCAATAGGGAATAATTTCCCCCAAATTACAGCGTCATGTATAATTAAATGTATTGCGATTTATAAATTATTTAGGCCAATGTGTCCTAATTCAGGACTCTCATTCATTTCACAGTACAAAAACGCTATTATAGCCTACATTTGTATTGACATCAACACATTAACCTAAACGTTAACAAAGCCTATACAATGGCATTGAATAGTAGATCTATAATTAATTTGAAAAATAAAAGGTGAAACCCATTGAAAGAACAATAACCAATTTAAGGGAAGCCTATAGTGGTGAAAGTGAAACTAACGTTTACAAAGTAGGGCATTTAGCCTATTAGTCTAATATTGTGAAATTGTAAATGCAGTTAAAAGTTAAGATCATGAATTTAGGACTCTTGAAATACATTTAGTAAAATTTAAATCAATGTTATTTTATTCACTTTTAGATAACAGTATACCCCATCAGCTTCGGTATGACTGCATCTGTGTGCACCATCCTATGGCGACTACTAAGCATGAGAACGATGGCACAAAAGAACAGTAAATGGAACGTATAACAGGAGCCGTGTTCAGTGATCTCATGTATTCAAACATGAACAAAATCGACCGTCTCCTGTTGCACATGAGTTATCTGACAGGAGTGGAATTTTCTCTCTGTGTGACATGCAGGGCAATGGCTTATCCTTTGCCCATCCTTTGCCCATCCCTAATGGTTAGCATACTCTATCAACATTTATTTTAAAGAAGGCTGCCCCTCAGGCTAATGATTATCCTTAGATAATTATAATGTAATATAATTTATAGAATGAGATATAGCAGGTTGTAGTTAAAACACCCTGATGATTTTGCTCATTCAAGCATTGTGAGAAAAACCCAATCTAAGACATGGTTTAATTTTGGCCACGGAATATGTGATTCAGTGCCATTCAATGCTAGTTAAACTGTCATAAAAGAGCATCAAATAACATTCAGCTCAGACACCCATACATACCCCACAAGACATGCCACCAGGGGTCTCTTCACAGTCCCCAAGTCCAAAAAGAATTCACGGCAATGCACAGTATTATTCAGAGCCTTGATCGCATGGAACTCCCTTCCATCTCCAATTACTCAAGCAATAAGCAAAACTACCTTTACAAAAAGTTTAAACAACATCTCATGGAACGGCGGGGACTGTCAGGGGACACACACAGACACACACAGACACACACCATTTTTTGAGGTTGTATTGTTTGTATTATTATTTTATTTGTTATTGTTTTATTTATTGTTTGTATATGGTGGTATTTTTTATTTGTGTGACTGTCCTTGTCTATTAGTGCACCAGTGTTTTGTTACTTGTCATGTTTTGTGTTTTTTGTGGACCCCAGCAAGATAGCTGCTGCCTCTGCAAAAGCTAATGGGGATCCAAAGAACAAAAAGAAAAGCATAATTATGTCTGTCCACAAATTTTTCTCTCATCATTTCATAGGTTAACCAGGAATCATCTTAAACCGCAGTGTTCACCTCTCAGGCCCAGTCATGAAGTCTGTGCTAGATGGTGTGGCTGACACCACCTTCCGGACTATAACATCTGGACTGCAGTACCTGGGCTCCAACGATGCCAGCTATGATGACACCACCATCAACGCTGACTTCACTAAGGGTGGATTGTCCGTCCAGAAGCCTCTCTCTGCTTTCCTCAGTAACTCTTTCCCAGACAAAGTGCCTGGAGATGAGGAACTCATCCTCAAAGGTATTCCATTCTTCCCTACCAATGCCACAGACCTGTTTGGCAACCGGAGTGGTTTTGGAGATGAGGGAACCGGAATCCAGTGTGGGGAGAACTTCATGGACATGGAATGCTTCATGATCCTTACCCCTAGCCAGCAGCTGGCTGTGGCGGTGATGTCACTCACCCTGGGCACCTTCACGGTGTTGGAGAACCTTATCGTGCTCTGTGTGATACTCCAATCCCGCACCCTGCGCTGCCGCCCCTCCTACCACTTCATAGGCAGCCTGGCTGTGGCCGACCTGCTGGGCAGCGTCATCTTCGTCTACAGCTTTCTGGACTTCCATGTGTTCCACAGAAAGGACAGCCCCAATGTGTTCCTCTTCAAGCTGGGTGGAGTCACCGCCTCATTCACAGCCTCTGTGGGAAGCTTGTTTCTCACTGCTATAGATCGCTACATCTCCATCCACAGGCCCCTGGCCTACAGGCGCATCGTCACGCGGACCAAGGCTGTCATCGCCTTCTGCGTGATGTGGACTATCTCCATTGTCTTCGCAGTGCTCCCTCTGCTGGGCTGGAACTGCAAGCAGCTCAACTCGGTCTGCTCAGACATCTTTCCGCTTATCGACGAGAAGTACCTGATGTTCTGGATCGGGGTGACTAGTGTGCTCGTCTTCTTCATCATCTACGCCTACATGTACATCCTGTGGAAGGCCCATCACCACGCCGTGCGCATGCTGAGCCGCACCTCCCAGAAGAGCCTGGTGGTGTACTCGGCGGATGGGACTAAGTCGCAGACCATGCGCCCTGAGCAGACGCGCATGGACATCCGCCTGGCCAAGACACTGGTCCTCATCCTGGTGGTGCTGGTCATCTGCTGGGGCCCTGTGCTGGCCATCATGGTCTACGACCTGTTTTGGAAGATGGATGACGATATTAAGACAGTGTTTGCTTTCGCCAGCATGCTCTGTCTGCTCAACTCAACCGTCAATCCAATAATTTACGCCCTGAGGAGCAAGGACATGCGACACGCCTTCCTAAACTCATGCCAGGCGTGCCGGGGCAGTGCCCAGCAGCTGGACAATAGCCTGGAGTCTGACTGCCAGAACAGGCACATTGCTGCCAACAGGGCTGCAGAGAGCTGTGTGAAGACCACTGTGAAAATAGCCAAAGTGACCATGTCTGTCTCCACTGAGACATCTGCAGAAGCTGTCTAGCTGGTCATCATCATGTCACAGCGATATTGCGTCACGAGATGGGGATGGACCTTCCACAGGATGTAATGAATTACACACATAGCTAAATGCTTCAGCGGTTCATTACTTAATTGTTTTACGTTCATGAGGTGTGCCAGTATAGTGTTCCAGTGCCTAAGTGCCAAATAGATTTTTAAAGGTGATGAAGACAGTGGATGGGGACTGTTGGCCATAGACTTCATGATGATCAAACAGTAGAAGGCTTAGCATATTTTTGTACTGTGAATTCAGGTTCTGAACCAATGATATATTCATTCATGGGATAATGGGCTAATTAAGTTTTTGATTAGAAGTAGGTTTTAATATGTTATCAAGATGTCAATATGTGTTCCATAAAGAAGATAAATCATTTAGGCTTTGAGAAGCCAGAACAGGCATTGGCTTTGTCCAGGCATTATGTACAAATATACAGTGTTGTGTGAAGAGTTCCATTTTATTTACATAAGGGTCTAACTTTAATTTTAATTTACTTAAGACATGTAGGATCCATAAAGCGACAGAGGAACTGTTGCCTTTGTATTTTCTTTTTATACCTGTCTGAGTTTGTTTATTTATTTTATACAGAAATAACTAACAGGAAATAAAATCTGACCTGACTCTGTGTAGACAGCTCCCTTGACTGTTTGAGTCATCTTTCATATAGAAGCTGGATGAATCTGAAAACCACAGTCTTCAATTTAATGAAATAAATGTGCCATTTGAAGCCATAATAAGCTAATCTGCTTTAAATACTTGTGAGATGTGTTCACTAAGTCAAAAATCTACAATGTCATTATAAGGTATTCTGCCTTTCATATCTTTGTCTCTACTCTTGGCTATAGTGGTATGTTTTCAATAAAAATGAATGTATACCAAACAATTGTACAGTGTTACATACAATGCAGTTCCAAAAAGTGATTTAATTATGAGTCTGTCTTTAAAACAGTTTGTCAACGCAACAATGTATTGTATGGCTAAAGCTTAAGCACAGGTCATAAACATTTAAATCTGGTTGCAGTGTGCTGACCACACTACCATAATAATCATAGAACTACATGCAATGGATTGAATTCAGATGACTTTTAAGTGGATTTAATTGAATTCAGTACAGTTGTGAATAACCTTACAACTTGATGTTAAAAAAATCTACCTTCTGTTCAACACCTCATCAAATTGTGTCAGTGTTACCATAAACATAACTTAGTACTGTTGATTAGGATTCTTTTGACATTTGAGGAGATCACAAAAGCTACCCTAGAGTAGACATACAGCACAGCTTTTAGATCAACAAAACAAGAAGATAGCCTGTCTGTCAGTTTTTAGGTTGACTGCAGTTCATTCTTATCAAAAGCAAGCCTTTCATTCGTTAGCTGACAAAACATTAGAATGAGTCTCTTACCAGTGTTGATGAAAATTGTCATTTTCAATGATATTATATAGGACTTTTAATCTAGAACTATCACTCAGTTAACATTGTTCTTTAGACATGTATCTTGGTGTGAAACTACTACCGACAGCTGTTTACCAGTATGCTTTGCTGCCTCTTGTAATGTTGAGTGTTGGAAATCAAATGTCAAACTGTTAAGTGGCTTCTGTACAGTGGTGGCATCTAAGAAGTCTGTGGGGGGGAAAAAATATGCGGTATTCAACTGTTTCTTTTCATATTGCAATGTAATGTTTCCAAGCTTTTGAATAAAGTCACAGCTGGTTATCATGTCTTCTGCCCAAGTTCATGATTATTTGATGAAAAGCTGTAGGCTAGTAGGTATAGTGTGTTCAGCCTACAAAAGAGAAGAAAATCGCAATAGAACAAATTTGATAAACTGTAATAAGTGACCCCAAGGTCTTGTTCGAATAGCACCCTTCCTTCCTCACTTCTTTTAAGTAATCTCTGATAACAAGGCGTTAGATCTGTCACAAATAGGTGTAAGCAGAGATCCACTCATATAACGTATACCATACACCCATAGCTTATACACCTACACCAACCATGTCAGGTACTGTATGTTAATACTCCGTCTCAAGAAGGTTATAAGGAAGGACACTGAACAGAAATCTATTTTTTCCCAAGAATAGAACGCTATGATGCAGCCTGCAGAAGTCAGAGAAAATACACTTTTTGGCTTCGTGGAGCAGAGCTGTTGTGAAGGACGTTTTCAAGGAAGTGCGTTTGTGTATATACAGGACCTTCCGCTCCCACCTACCATCAACCAATTATGTCAATGTGGAGCTATACAGAGCCCTCCGCATTGTTACAACATTTGAGAGGGCATGGTGATGTGGTATGGAGCTTGATTTGGCCTCTGCACCTCTCTAGAGGCTCCGCAATCGCGTCACACCTCCATACAAAGCCTCTGAACACATTTTTGGATCAAGCATAAGTTGGCTTTAAAGGGAAGCATGGAGTCCTGACGCTTTCTCGCCCTCTTGTGGACGATATACAACACTGCCCTCACTGTCTCACATCACAGGATGTGAATTTCCCAACAACTCTTCATTGTCCACCTTATAGGCCTTTTTGGAAGATAGTTCATCAGAACAGGCCTGCTATGATTACAATCCTGCAGGATGAATAATGATAATACAGTTGTTATAATACAATACAATATAATACAATACAGTTGTTATAAACTGAGGGCTTTAGGGTTGTACGTATAAAGCACCTCAGATTGAGTGTTGATCTCCAATCAGTTCCCACTCTCCATGTAATCTCATCCATTGTGATCTAAAAATGGCAAAACTGATCCTTAATTAGCAATCATACTCTAAGACGCTTGATACATAGGGCCCCCTACGTGGGACTTTGAGACAGTGCTATACATATTATAAACAGACAAGCCTTTTTTGAACCGTTCAGATTTACAGCTGAACAGAGACATATGAACGAGACAATGCTATGAATAGGATTTCATAGGATGTCAGTTCCGGTATAATCTCTCGTGGACAGATTTAACGGAACATAACTGGTAGGCCTACCATAGAATCTGTTGGGGAGGAATGGGATGAATGAGATAAGGAGCAGCAGCAGTTCCGGTGTTTGTTCTCTATGCTGCGGCACGGCACGGCAATGCTCCAAGTCTGGAACCAACAGGACCCTGAACATCTTCCACCTCCAAGCCATAAGACATCTAAATAGTCAGTTGAATAGTTAACCAATAGCTACCCGGACTATCTGCATTTACCTTTTTGGCACTAGCTCGTTTGACTAATCACAAATGTTACTGTTTATTATCTATCCTGTTGCCTAGTCACTTTATCCCTAACCATATGTAGCCTACATATCTACCTCAATTACCTCGTACTCCTGCACATCGACTCGGTGTTGGTACTGGTACCTCATGTACCCTATGGCGATTTTAGGTATGTAAATCTTGTTGGGGGGGGGGGGGGTGCATGGCAGAAAAGCCACTACACAACGCAACACTAAACAATACATTAATTGCACTATAACGGTGACAAACGGTGCCCGCAAACTGTTAGGGCTTGCATAAAGCTGTCCCAACAGCAGTGTCCTGGCAGCAGTCCCAACAGCTTATCACTGCTACACCTGGCTATCAGCGGAGCCTTGTCTGGCAGTGAAACAGTTCATTCAGCCTCATTTACTGCCTTTTAAAAAACATAGCTGATATGGCTGACTTGCTTCAACAAATGTGGTTTCTACTGACAATTGAGATGTACAAACTATGGCATAAGGGGACGACAAGCGGATAAGAGGCAATCCGTAATTTCGATTAAGACATTATTGAGTGAGCTAGGACGGACGTAGTCAATATAGCTATTTGTTCAGCACTTTTGAAATGTACAGCGACAGAATTCAGAACATCGGCCAATCTTACAGTGTTGTACACCAAGTCAGAACCGTAGAATAAATAAAGGGGGCAAATAAGCAGACAATGAAAGCTCTTACAATATTCAATGATTACATTTCTCTAAAACAGGTTATAGGCTACATGTGCACCACCAAGTAAGAACAGTAGGCGAAATGAAGGGAAAATAGACCAAATTATTAGGGTGAGGCACATGGGCTACAAACAGCTTACTACACAACATAGACTTAGTATTACTTTCTTAACTACCGTATACATATCTCCCTGGCATATTACATCATTTATGCAGCAGCATACATTACATGTTTGGACTCAAAGTCCGGCATTCTCTGGATTTATGGTGCTTTCAAGACAACTTGGAACTCGGTACAAAAACAAGGTTGAATCATGGCCAATGTTGAATGTTTATAATTTTAAGCTTGGAAAAGAGACCCTGGGACCACACAGCCACTCCACTGAATAGCAGGCTAGTGATTGCTTTGCAATGCTTGCAGTTAGCTACTGATTCCTTCCAAACTACTAACTTGTTGAATTTGCGATTTCCAACTTGTTTATGTCCAATAGCAGATGAGCACTGATACGTTTTATCTATAATTTCTCTTCATTTTTTCTCTTCATATGGCAAGGATTAAAAAGGATTTGCCAGTAGATTGTAGACTTGATTCATGATGATGACTGCTAGCTAAGATTTTGAAAGTATCAAAGCTAATGTGATTTGGAATCCTTTTATCTGTGGCCAATTACCTTGAGCCTTCTTGGATGGGCACTTCTAATGTAACTATGGCAGCACCCAAGGGGCATGAATTTTCGAGCTCTACCCTTAGATTTGGTGGTGACATAGTGTCCCCATGAGTGACAGAACACTGAGCCAATCACGTCACAACTAGAGAACATTACCTACCCCTACACTCCGTATTTTCTGTTGGCTGCCCCACCACCACAGAAAGCACTAAGCTAGGCTGAAACTCCTGCATTTTGGAGCTGCATTACTCAAGAAAGCAAAAAAGAGACCGTGTTTGTAAACGGCTTTACAATGATTTTTTTTTTTTTTTTTTTTTTTTTTTACATTGTTTGCAAACTGATATGTGACACATATTAATGCTAAAGTAACATGTAAAACAGGCAACCCCAAAAAACAAACAAAAAATATATTTATTTTATTCTGCCCTGAATGAGGGGTCGCCACTGCCTAACGTTATACAGCCAAGTTATCTTTACTCATATTTTTATTTTTTTCTCTACATGGTTGGGAAGGGCACGTAAGTAAACACTACACCTGTTGTTTACAAAGCATGTGACAACTACAATTTGATTCGATTTTTCGTCACTGGTTCCCACAACTCATGGTTTTGCTGGTGTTAGCATCTTTAGAATTTCAAAAGAGAGAACAATAATTTATTTGAGCAGCTGACGTATTACGTGAGACTTTAGTTCTGGGTTAACCGACATTAGTTCAGGTATATCTGAATCTGAACCTGGACATAAACAACATCTAAATAAGGAAGTGCACCTCAAACACAATGGGGCCAGTCCTAAACTGAAAGTATGTAGCCTACTGACATGGGGATGTCCCATATGAACGAGAAACGTTTAAGGAATATTTACTTTGTCCAATCATTTGAAAAGTCTGTGGGATTAGCTGTAATAATAAATTTCCTGCAAATTTCACGGGCTGTGTTTAAACAGGTAGATCTTTTTTCTCTACTAATTGGTCTTTTGACCAACCACATCAGAGCTGAGTAAAAAAAATATCAGGATTGGGTCGCCTGTCTAAACGCAGCTCGTGTTTATTTTTTCCTGCTGGTAAATGAGTCACATTGCAGCACAGAACAATAGAGAATAGATCTAGCAAAGTACTGTTATTTACAAGAACAATAAAATAAGTTGAATCAAATATGCACATTCAGAAATGAGACAATGACTGGGAGGACACGTTTTCAAACGTTCTGGTTCTTCGTTAGGAATTAACTAATAGCTTTATTCCAATTCTTTAAATAATTTGAAAGTACTGTGGCATTTAAATTGGTCAGTGCTATGTGGAATCATTGGGACGTCCCTACCCGAAACCCTTACCCTAACTTTAACCCCTACCCTTAGCCTAAGCCTAAACCTTACCTAACTCTAACCCTTATCTAAACCTTAACCCTTACCTTAAATATTTTACATTTCAATTTCAATGGACGTCCCAAGGATACCAGATTGCACCACCCATTTCAATTTGGCGAGTGCTTTTGGCATTCACGGTTTATGTGGGGAATGTAGAGCAAAGGCGCCAAGTATTGCATATGAACAAGTATAAACTGTATAAAAAAATAAACTACATTAACTAACACGAGATTCCTTAAGTGCGCATGCCCATTAGCTCAGAATGTAAAATGAACGTTGTTTTTGACGCCATGTTGGTTGTCATCAAGGAGAGAATTTGACGACGGTGCTGGGAGAAGGAAATACTTGTCCGAAATCTACTGTCATCTGGTTTTATATGATAATTCACATACACTAATTGATTGGATGAATTTCTACTAAGATTAGGTCATTACAGGGTCTGCGTTTTGGATGGTATTAAGACTCGAGAGGCGAAAAATCGAAGTCATCTGTTCATAACCTGAATTTTCCCTTGAGGGTAGTCGGAGAAGAAAGCCAGCGGAGGGACCCAGTCACAGGAGTTCTGGTGTGCCCTCTGATAGCGAAAACCACAGCTTTATCTCGTTTTTATAGATCCATAATATTGTCAACGGAATGGCTTGTGGGGCTACTTTGAAAAGGACTATGGATTTCGATCCATTGATGAACCAGGCGTCCCCCAAAAGGAGGAGGTGCACCCCAATGTCTCAAGCCGCCTCGACCTCATCACCCCAGAAATATCTGCGTATGGAGCCCTCACCATTTGGAGAAGTGTCGTCCAGACTCACAACGGGTTAGCAACATTTAATAGCTACTAGATTGAAGGCATGAGTGGGAATCTATGAATGAAAGGTGTTGTTAGGGCACCTTGGTGAGGTTAGCTATGTTAGCGTAGCTAACTACTAACTAGTTGGCTAAGCAATATCAAATGCCTGACTAGTAGCTACAGTAAGTTACTGATAAACTTGAAACACTTCTTGTATTTGTTGTTGAAACCTGTGACTTAGACACAACTGTTTGTTCAACTAGCTTGCTAACTAATGGCAGCTAGGAGGCCGGTGCTAAACCTTCAAGCTAAGCTAGCTAGCATAGATCTTATAAATGAGCATTTTACATTTAGCCAGAAATGTATCTGATAAATACTTCTTTAACAGCAACAGGATGATGGCATATATATTAGTCAAACACTGGTGTAAAGTACTTTAGGTTTAGTAAAACTACTTTACTTTTTTTTTTTTTTTATGGGTATCTTTACTATTTTATATTTGTTTACTTTTACTTCACAACATTCCTAAAGAAAATAATGTGCTTTTTACTCCTTACATTTTCCCTGACACTTGTTATAGTTTGAATGCTTAAAAGGACAGGAAAATGGTGCAATTCACACACTTATCAAGAGGTCATCCCTACTGCCTTTGATCTGGTGGACATGCATAGTTTGTAAATTATGTTGGAGTGTGCCCCTCCCTGGCTGTCTGTAAATTTACTTAATATAATGAATCAGAAATTATTTATACTTTTGATACTTAGGTATATTTTAGCCATTACATTTATTTTTGATACTTAAGTATATTTAAAACCAAATACTTTTAGGCTTACTCAAGTTGTATTTTACTGGGTGACTTTTACTTGAGTCATTTTCCATTAAGTTATCTTTTACTCAAGTATGACAGTTGGATACTTTTTCCACCTCTGGTCCAACATGGCCTAGTCTGTGCAGTGGAATTGCTTCCTGCAGGGGTTGGGATGGGGTTCTCATTTGCTACGGAAGTGGATAGCTCGAATTTTGTAGCCTTTGTCCTTGAATTAAGGTCATATTGTTGTTAGTTACTTAGTGAAGTATCAAGATGACTCACAAGGTATATTGCTTGAGTATGTTGTGCAATTTGTTATTTGGAATGATTGATTAGCTTGCCCTAACCATCATCTTGCACTTGTTTTCCATTCCAGAGCAAATCCTGCACAATATCAAGCAAGAGTACAAGCGGATGCAGAAGCGAAGGCACCTGGAGAACAGCTTTCAGCAGACCGAGGGCTGTTGTCCCCTGGAGTCACAACCCCATAGCTCCATCCTTAATGGATCCAGTCTGCCAGGTATGTCCAGTCTGCTTTTACTCAGGAAGGACATCAGGAGGAATAAAGACACATCTGAGGGGGTTCATCAAATGGAAACCATTGGTTGCCTCACAACAATTGTCATCCCTTTTGTTAGCTTGCAGTTGTATGTCGCTTGGCTTCATTTAATGTCGTAATTTTTTGGGGTCAAGTTTCACATGTGGTTTTGAGAATGTTCTCCCCGATAATGGATACTTATTCTCTATACAGGAACATCTTCTGGTGCCATCTCCCCATCTAGAAAAGAGCAACCTCTATTTACCTTGAGACAGGTTGGGATGATCTGTGAACGACTACTTAAAGAACGAGAGGAGAAGATAAGGGAAGAATATGACGAAATATTGACAACAAAACTAGCAGGTGTGTTGGAGAAACTGTTTCTGTGACCTCTGCAGAATATATAGCACTCTATTTATTGTCAGACCTTTTTCTCTCTTTTTGCAGAGCAATATGATGCTTTCGTTAAGTTCACTCACGATCAGCTAATGCGGCGATTTGGAGAGCAACCTGCTAGCTGTGAGTAATAAACTTCCCTCTGTCAGTGCAGTGTTTCCCATATATTATTTTAGCAGCATCGCACCGCCGCTGCTAAATTGTTGCCACCACACCCCTACAATTTGACTGGGGGAAATATAGCGACTCTAATGGTATGTCTTGGTAGATGGAAAGGCTTTCCCAAAAACCTTCTCAATTAAATGTTAACTTGCTATAAAGTAGCCTATGCCTACCTGGTAAAATGATATCATTATTATTTCCATCAATCCAATGGGCAATTGTTTTTCAAATGCCATCACGTGCTACAGAAACACTGCTAACCAAACAGTCCTAGGTGCGTGAGCACTTGAATAAAAGGGTAACATTAAAAAACATTAAATCTAAATATCTTAATGTTTTCCAGACCTCGAAAGTGGTCTCCTGATGTGGTTTTAGGATTGCTGTGTACTTAGAACATCCAATTGTGTTGCTTTTCTATGTAAAAATTGTGATTGGAGAGTGAACCTGAACACCCCCCCTTTGTGACTCTTGCCACTGCGGAAAGAAAAAAAACACCTAGGGGTAACACTGACATGCGTCCTCCCTTCTTTATAAAGACCCCTGTCACTTCTGTATCATGCTTAATGTATTGTGAACTTTATGTTCCATGAATCTGTATTCATAGCTGCTCTCTCTTCCTCCCCAGATGTTTCCTGAGTGAAGCCTCATATTTGATGGAATACCAATTTCCCATTTTATTATTGCTAAAAGCTTCCCATTTGATTCTCTGCCAACCGTATTCTCCAGAGACTCAGGGGCTCTAGTTGGACTTGTAGCAGTGCCATATCTCCCCTGTGGGCTTAGGATGCCTCAAGCTTCTGTCAGTGGCAACTACGTTCTCTTCGGCGACTGGTATTTGTGCTGCGGCCTAAATGGCACCCAATTTACTACTTTTGGCCAGCGCCCATAGAGCTACGGTCAAAATTAGTGCACTATATATAAAATAGGGTGCCATTTTGGATGAAGCCTTGGAGTGCTTCCTGCTGTCAACACATATATGGACCTCTGCTACCTATTACTCTACCAGTGGCCTCCGTTGTTTTAATTGCTGTATTGATATTTATTAGGCTTTTTTTCTTAGGCCTTTTTATAAAGTGACCTGCCATTCCCAACTCTGCTAACCTCGTCTTAGATCTGTTTGTGCTCTTTCCAACTACATTGCTGTCCTTGTCAAGCTAAGACAATGAGTGACAAGGAGTTGGCATTATAGCCCAAACAGACTGGCACTCAGGCTACAACTCTGCCACCACACATTTAGATTTATCTTGTTCCATAAACATGTTTCTTTGTTTCAACAATGATGAGACACACCTTTTTTTATTTTAATCAAATCAACCTGTACAGTTGGGAGGGGTGGTCCACTACAAAAGAGCAGATAATCCAAGGAAGCTTCTGGACTGGACTCCAGGAGAGGACATCCTAGCATTTATCAGTTATGGTTACATTGTAATGGTAAATGGTCTGTGTAAATTATGTCTTTTGTCGGACCTTTGTTACAGTTAACCCTTTTTTTGGGGGGGGGGGGTGCTATTTTTCCCCTGTTTATTTTATTGCCTATGTAGCTTAATGGACTTGGGTTGGGTAAAGGGAATGAATAATAGGTTTACATTAAAGGGTGTTCCGGTTTCACATTGTCTTTTTCATAGTCAAAAATGCTAGAATAGTTGACATCTCTGTTCAATTTATCTCTTCCAAGTGTGCCAGAGAAGGTTCCACTTTAGTGATTTGCTTTTGATGGTGTTGATTTTGGACTGTGTATAATCCATCTCCTCCACCATTTGAGAAGGAGTACTTTGAAGGTATTTTATCTTGTCCAAACACATAAAAAATGTTCATAGTAGCTAGGTTTCCATCCAGTTGGTGATAGATTTTCAGGTGAATATTGTATAATCTGCATAAAAACAATGTTAGTTTTTCCCACCAGATGTGTTTTCATCGAATTGCTTTGTTATGGGTAAAAGGCTGTGCGTGATGACGTAGTGCACATACAAATACATATTGTGGTTAAATTCCCATGTATCGAATAAAAAATTAAAGTTAAATGGGTTTGTGTCACATTTTCAGCTCTACTGATGGTTTTCCAAAAAAAATACATGTATGTAGCGGTGCTCATTGATATTGGCATGTGCGTTCTAGGCAACAGCTCGCAGATCCAGTGTGGGTACATGAGATTATTATGGACAAATGTATGAGAATTTTTTAATTTCAAACGGCAGCCAAGCGTCTGATCTTGTCACCAGAATAAGACTCAATATTTATTGACATGGTGCATCAAGCTCATCACCTTGCATTTTCACCACCCTGTGAAGTTCATAATTAGTTTAATCTGTAGCCTAATAAACTGCAGGCTTTCCCAACCAGTCAAAGTGGGATGGGAAAGGGGGATACCTAGTCAGTTGTACAACTGAATGCAGTCCACTGAAATGTGTCTTCTGCATTTAACCCAACCCCTCTGAATCGGAGAGGTGCGGAGGGCTGCCTTTATCGACATCCACGTTTTCGGCGCCCGGACCACGTCATTGTGTTTACTTTGATATGATTTATTATATCAATAAAAGCGCTCCATCAAAATTTCTCACATACAATTTACCAACACAAAAATATCCCACCTTGTCCAGCGTATTTAGATTTTTTGACATTTGGAAAGTTTACTGACACATTTTCTGTTTCCATCAGGCCTGTCATGACATTTTGTTATCCAACATGTACTTTACTTGCATAAAAAGGTTGGATGGAAACCTGGTTAGCGTAAGGAACATGAAGCCTATGACTTAATGTTCTCAAACAAACACTGTGATAGGCTATCCTGAAAGGTCTGTTTTATCTGTTAAGTTATTACTTACTGGTCAAATAATCACTGCTCTCATAGCAATTGTGTGGTTACAGTATCAGGTGTATTATTGACTTTAGAAATATACATGTTCTTAATTCTTATTCTATGGTATTGGAACTTATATCTGACCTATTTGAGCCAATTAATTTAAGAAAATGTATCACTATGAATACAAAATAAATGAAAAAGTTAGTGCTGCATAAATATATCAGTATTTGCAAGTGCATATTTCATTTTGGTATCACAGTCTGTGTGAGGACAGACGACGCCAGAGAGCGTCGAAGTGGAAATCTAACGTGCCCACTCTTCTATGACGTAGTCGGCAAATACACCACTTCGATTGGATGAAACGTGTGAGGTTGAGTTCAAAGATCACTTAAGCAGGAAATGTGTGTTTGAATGTCATCAGCTGCAAAAGCACGCATGAATGTGATATGGAATAATCTATTTTATGACCATTGAATGTAATTTATGAAAACACGGCATTGATGTCGACGTATGCACATGGCTTGTTATTTCAGAAGAAGTATTGCATCGAAGGTAGTGCATGTGTTCTGTGTAATTTGTGTAGTTAGCTAACGTTAGCTATGTGGGGTTTCCTTTAGTACATAATGTTAGCAAATAGTATCCGCATGTTAGTGCCTGTCATTATTTATTCTTAAGAACCAAGATGCCCTCGGTTTGTTTAAATTTATAACTATAATTTCTATCGGCCAATTAACATTGATAGTCGAGTATTCTGAATATTTCAAGCTGGTCAATGTAGGTAATCATGACTTCAAAACATACCAATAATCTATGCTATGGTGTTCAATTGACATAACAACAATGTGTGTTGCAGTTTTCATATTTGACCTCTCTTGGTTTAGCTCTCTAGGGCTTTGGGACGGTCTGAAGATGCCTTCATTTCAGCTCTCTGTGCTATCCCAGTCTCCAAAAAACAGTTAAGTGTGAGTGTGCAGTGGTGGAAAAATACCCAATTGTCATACTTGAGTAAAAGTAAAGATGCCTTAATAGAAAAGGCCTCAAGTAAAAATGAAAGTCACATACTACTTGAATAAAAGTATTTGGTTATAAATATACTTATTTATTAAAAAGTAAATGTAATTGCTAAAATATGCTTAAGTATAAAAAATACAATAATAAATTATTTCACATTCCTTATTTTAAGCAAACCAGACAGTAAGATGTTCTTGTTTTATTATTTTACAGATGGCCAGGGGCACACTCCAACACTCAGACATAATTTACAAACAAGGCACCTAAATGTTCTGTCCTGCTTAGCATTCAAGATGTAACTAGTACTTTTGGGTGTCAGGAAAAATGTATGGAGTAAAAAGTACATTATTTTCTTGAGGAATGTAGTAGAGTAAAAGTCGTCAAATATATATAGTAAAGTACAGATACTTTAAAATACTACTTAAGTTGTTTTTTGGGGTATTTTTAATAAGTACTTTACACCTGTGTGTGTGTGTGAGGGAGGGAGGGAGGGAGGGAAAGAGAGAGAGAGATCTACTGAATGAAGTCTCAGTCCTAGTCTGGTCCTTACAGATCCCTCAATCAAACATGATTATCACTACACAGTCACCATGTTTCTCAATGGTTCTTCTGATATTGTTCATCTCAGGCAATCCCCAGATTTTCGGTTGTCAGTAAACACTCTGCTGAGGAATGGGATCCTGCCAACTAATGGAAACCTCCAGGCACAGACAGAGGCTCTGGCCAGTCAGGTGGGACCAATAGTGTTGTAGTCTAGATGCGGATCTTGGGTCAGGTTAACATTTTCCCGACTAATTGTTAAGGTTTTGATTGGGGGAGGAGAAACTGATCCTAGATCGGTACCTAGGGGAAACTTCACCCTGAAACGTTTAGTCAGTCACATACTCACACTTTGCTGATATTTAGATTTCACCCTCCTGTCAGAATTACAGTGCATGCTATTTCCTTTCAGTTAAAGCAAGACAGTGTGGTGGAAGAAATATTTGCTGGACGGGGAGTGATACACTTTAGAGTTAGTCGGAATCTGTTAGTACAGGTGAATATGCCTTTTTCCCTACTCTTTTCATTTTGATCATGTCAGTCGGAAAACTGCAGACTCTGTTTGAAATATTTTTTAGCAACCAGCGTGTAGGAATAGAATGTATATAAATGAACAAGACAACCATCTGGAAGTCTACACGTTTGTTTTTGTTTTGTTTCAGAAAGTTTTAGAGCAGCTGTGCCAAGAACGTCACAAATTTGGTGTGAAAAGTGAACTTTTCGATGGCCTCAAAAAAGGAACAACCGTGGTGGAGTTTAGGTATTGAAATATGTTCTCCTCCAACTTCCATTCGTTTGTCTAGGATGTTGAGGCAAAGTGTTAAGAGGCAAGCACTAAAGAAATAGCTACCTTCTTTTTATGAATTTATTGACAACATTTCCCTTTTACTTTTCTTACAGTTCTCCAAATATTGCCAAGAAGTTTCATGCTGGACACCTGCGTTCCACCATTATTGGTGAGACTCAGTTGAAGTTCTTTAGCGTACCAAGAGAGGGCAGAGTTCATTTTGATATTGTTCCTGACCTCAGGCTAAATTCAGGATGTGTTTGAAATATTGTATCTATTGTGACTGAAAAATGCACAATGTTATTTTTAGGTAACTTCATTGCCAACCTGAAAGAATCATTGGGAAATCATGTCATTAGAGTGAATTACCTGGGAGATTGGGGCATGCAGTTTGGTGAGTAAAGCAGAGAAGAAGAACATAAAGGAATACACTGAGAAGGTAGACTCAGTGAAATGACGTTGCCACGAGCGTCAAAGCAGATATTGCGATGCGTGAGATGCAAGACTTCGCTCCCACAACGTCACACACAGTGAGTGCACACATATCACTGTCTTTATTATTGGATCAGTACACCTGAAATGTTTTTGGGGGACAATCATGTCCTCCACACTAGATGGACGTGATATTGTACAATTTGTGTCTTTTGTTTTCGTAGATCTATATTAGATGGTTGCATTCAAGACAAGGTCGTATTTACTGATCTGCTTGTCAGTATCAGCAGAGTGAGCTACTAATTTGTGTCGTATTAAAAAGATGTTGCTTGTGTCTCCAGTCATGTAAAGTGTAGTAAAATTGCATGAAATGTGTTTATAAAATGCCAAATTCTTCCCATGCAAAGAAAGGAGAAGAAACATCTCTGATTAGGCCTACTCACTGTGTGCTCAGGCATACATTGTTCTGAACTGAGGTATATTATTAGCCTAAATTATGACTATGCAATCACATTAGGAGTAGTAACCTATCTTGCATTATTTTGCAAATGGAATGATGGTTGCATGCAATCTTTTATTGTAAAGGTGCAATTTTATGGTGAAAAAATAGCTTCCCCAAACTTGAAACTCACACACCGCCTGGATGTCGCCATTTGAAATCGGCCTTGATGTGACTTGATAGCGTGTATTACGTATCTATTTTACATTGGAATATATGCGCCTTTCCTCAATTGAGTCAATTTATGAGGAGGTTGAGTAGTGGTTGACATGGTATATGCCGTTCCACAGACCTTTAAACCTTATTTTAATTTTTTCAAAATAGCATTTTAGAGTATAAATTGTGTAGAAATGCAGTAAGCGAGCTTCAACTTCCCCAAAATCCTTGGGGGATTTTACTTTGGACACCTACGTCATATCACTGAGTCTACCTTTAAGCAATATACATCTATATGTGATTTGATTACTGGTACCACAACTTTTTGAAAATAAGAATGATAGTTTTTGCTGAAAGGTATAGTAAACCATTGCCTTGGGAAATGGGACCAGGTTTCCATAATCTCTTCTTTGCCTGTGGATTTTAGGTCTGCTGGGAGCTGGCTTTCAGCTCTTTGGGTGTCAGGAGAAGTTGAAAAATAATCCCTTACAACACCTATTTGATGTAAGTTTTGAGAATCATAGTAGTTCTGAGAGAAAAGTTGAACCACTGCCCTCTTGTGTTATGTTTTGTTATGCAGTCATGTCAGTACGTGTGAACACATCTTTGGCGGCCTTCCCTTACAAGTTTGTTTGTGTGTATACATGTCCTGTAGGTTTACGTTCAGGTGAACAAGGAGGCGGAGAACAATGAGGTCATAGGACAGGCGGCCAGAGAGTTCTTTAGACAGCTGGAACAGCAGGAACCCCAGGCTTTGTTACTATGGAAACAGTTTAGAGAGATCACAGTGGAGGAGTACCAACAAGTCTACAAGGTATTGACCCGGCCTGCACGCATCTGACCAACTAGCCAAAAGGCTGTTGTAGGACTAAACCTTTGGCTAAACTGTTTTATTAAATTAAAACAGTAATTTACACTACTCAAGCAAACACTGTTTGTATTGATGTCCATGCACTGCCTTTTATGAACTCAGACAGGGTTGTCATTCCAGGGAAGTGCACAAGACGTTAGCGCCTTTGTAACACACCGTTTTGTTATCAGATGTCAATATTGATGCAATGTGTTTCTGTTCCTCAGCGCTTAGGGGTTCACTTTGACGTCTACTCTGGAGAGTCCTTTCACCAACAACAAGCCCAGGAGGTGGTGCAGCAGCTACAGAGACGAGGCCTGCTGAAAACCACAGAGTATGTCACGGAAGCAAACATCCTTATGAGTTATGAAAGAGCATTGTGTAAAAAGTCTGGGTAAATGTCATACACTAAGCAAACTGTCACCACATACCTTTAAGTAAACATTCCCACCCAACATCTAGTACTACTACGTGTTAAATTAAGCAGAGAAATAATCTATGGATTATTTATAGGTAAGTATGTAGAAATGAATAAGAAATAAAACAAAAGTGTGCATTGATCACAGGTAACAGTGATAGTATATGTAGAATAAGCGTGTCCGATTAACAAACAAAAGTGATATATATGGTGAATAAATTGTGTGTGTGTATATATATATATATATAACGGTTAACAGGAAGGGGACAGGCGTAGTGGATCTCTCTTCAGCTGGAGACATGTCCAGCTATTCCACAGTACTACGCAGTGATGGGACATCTCTCTATATCACCAGGTCTGTGCTGCTTTAGAAGGTTGACAGTGTTGTTATGACTGGTGTGCAATGCCTTAGTAATTATCAAGTGACACGTGAGTCTTGATGGTCATTTTTGTCATATTGTGTCTTTCCAGAGATCTTGCTGCAGCCATAGATCGAAAGGAAAGGTACAATTTCGATGAGATGATCTATGTGGTAAGCATTCGGCCAAACTGCTCTAACACTCAGCAATGACTACAAAAAGCAGTGTTATATGAACTTTTATCTAAACGTATTGTCATTTGTTTCTTTGTGAAGACAGACAAAAGTCAAGGGATTCATTTCCAGCAGCTGTTCCAGATCCTCTTGGCTATGGGACACTCGTGGGCTGAGAGGTAACGCTGTGTACGCAGCTGTCACAATACAAACAATCGATTGTTTCTACAGATAGTCCCATAGTAAATCTATCTGGTTTCATGGTTTGGTGTGTCTCCCCCCCACTGTTATGCAGTTGTTTTATCTGTTATGTTTATCCTATGTTATATTTATGTAAACTCACGTCCCTTTTTCACGACCCTGTCTTTCAAAGATAATTCGTAACAATCCAAATAACTTCACAGATCTTCATTGTAAAGGGTTTAAACATTGTTTCCCATGCTTGTTCAATGAACCATAAACAATGAATTAACATGCACCTGTGGAATGGTCGTTAAGACACTAACAGCTTACAGACGGTAGACAATTAAGGTCACAATTATGAAAATTTAGGACACTAAAGAGGCCTTTCTACTGACTGAAAAACACCAAAAGAAAGATGCCCTGGGTCCCTGCTCATCTGCGTGAATGTGCCTTAGGCATGCTGCAAGGAGGCATGAGAACTGCAGATATGGCCAGGGCAATAAATTGTAATGTCCGTACTGTGAGACGCCTAAGACAGCGCCACAGGAAGACAGCACTGACAGCTGATCGTCCTCGCAATGGCAGACCACGTGTAACAACACCTGCAGGACAGGTACAGGATCGGTACATCCGAACATCACACCTGCAGGACAGGTACAGGATGGCAACAACAACTGCCCGAGGTATGGGTGATGGCCGGATTCACGTTTATTGTCAAAGGAATAAGCGTTACACTGAGGCATGTACTCTGGAGAGGGATCGATTTGGAGGTGGAGGGTCCGTCATGGTCTGGGGCGGTGTGTCACAGCATCATTCCCCCCAGAAATGTCCGGGAACTTGCAGGTGTCTTGGTGGAAGAGTGGGGCAACATCAGCAAGAACTGGAAAATCTGGCGCAGTCCTTGAGGAGATTCACTGCAGTACTTAATGCAGCTGGTGGCCACACCAGATACTGACTGTTACTTTTGATTTTGAACCCCCCCCCCCCCCCCTTGTTCAGGGACACATTATTCCATATCTGCTAGTCACATGTCTGTGGAACTTGTTCACTTTATGTCTCAGTCGTTGAATCTTGTTATGTTCACATTCATATTTACACATGTTAAGTTTGCTGAAAATTAACACAGTTGACAGTGAGAGGATGTTTCTTTTTTTGCTGAGTTTATATGTAGGTATTGTTTTATCTGTTTGGCTGCAGGTGCCAGCATGTGCCATTTGGCCTGGTGCAGGGTATGAAGACGAGGCTGGGAGAGGTGGTTTTCCTGGAAGATGTCCTGGATGAAGCCCGGGCTAGGATGCTCAGGAACATGAGCCAGTCCAAGAGTAAGGACATGACATGGGATTCATTATAGAGATTTTGTCTGCGTCCCAAATGAAACCCTAAGTAATAGGAATTTCCAGGTGAACAAAAGAGAAGGGCAGCCCCAGATAAAAGTCAATCAAAAATGAATCGGGTTTATTACAAGTTGCAACAGGGAGATGCCACCCAGCACAGAAGCGGAGAAAATGTCTAATTGGCCTTCATTATACAGTACCATAATCAGCTGGCGACTGTTCTGTAAACACCAGCCCAATAGGCTTGTAGGAAGTCAAAACAAAAGGCAGTGACTTCCTCAGCTGCTAAAGAATCGCACAACGTTTCACAGAATACCATCATATTCAGAGTCCTTGTACCTCCAGTCTGGCGTCAATCACTATCAACAGATATGAGTTGAATCCATAACATACTGCATTGAGTCTAGTGACCATCAACCTGAGTGTCACAAACAGAACACTGTAAATCATGTGTATTACAGAAAGGGAAAATATATGAATACGCTAAACTATGTACCACTCTAAACTGAATATGAACTTTATTCATCTTAAATATTCCCATTACACCCTATTTCCTATATAGTCCACTACTTTTGACCAGGTGACATCGGGCTCTGGTCAAAAATAGTGCCCTATGCAGGGAATAGGTTGCCATTTGGGATTCAGCCTAGGTGTATAGTTATTGGTCATTAATAATCTGTCAGTTAACATTCTTTATCTCCTCAGCCACCAAGGAAATGGTGTATCCAGAAGACACAGCTGAGAAAGTGGGGATCAGCGCGCTTATAGTTCAGGTGAACCAATTTTACCCAACCTTAAAGAATAAGACATACCAACCAAACATCTTATTCTTCAAACTTACCTACCTAGTGTATGAAACGAAGGACAAACAAAGGGTAAGAACACGTGTGTGGGTCTGTAGGTGTAGCGACAGCTGTGTCTTTGGAAATAGATTATTGAAGCATGAAAACAATGGAAGATTGCTCCAGGTTATGCTCAGGCATGACCCTGTTTTCTGTCTTTCTTGTCTCAGGACTTTAAAGGGCCTCTAGGATCAGACTACAAGTTTGACTGGGATAGGATCCTCCAGGCCCAAGGTGATACAGGGGTGTTTCTACAGTACACACATGCCAGACTCCGTAGGTGAGTGATGAGGAAGCATTCATCATTTCACAAACTGCATGACTTTCAATAATATAGAACGTTAGTACAATACATGAACTGACTCTTGATTTAAGCAACTCATTGTCTGACTTCTCACCAACTGTTGTAATTTCAGTTTAATACATCGGTATGGCGACGGAGAGGAAGGTGCCTTTGACCCGTCACTTCTTCTAGATCAGAGGAGTATTTCGATACTCCAGCACCTCCTTCGGTAAGCGAATGCCCTCTAACCCCACACATAGGAGAATGGTCAGGGTTACTCTTCACTGATTACGTGTTGGGCCGGGATGGTTCACTAACCAGGAACTATTCTGAGCCCTAATTACTGTGTGCTGGATGCCAATTATATAACATGCTCTCATTCCTGTTGCATTTGAATACATCATAGAGGAATGTAAGCATGTGTGGGTGGGGTATTCAGATGAAAATGTCACTGTCACTAAATAAATGCAGTCACACCCGAACATGCTGTTTTCCATTGTGATCAAAATATTTATCCTACATCATTCACAATGTCTATTTTCAGCTATGACGAAGTTCTATACCAGTCTGTACAGGATCTGCAGCCAAAACATCTCGTTAACTTCCTTATGACACTGAGGTAAGGAGCAGGGTGTTTAATGTCTGACATGCAGGCAGTGTGAACATGATTATATTATTATATTACCTAATCATAAAATGTCTTTGTTCTCCTGCCTGGCTAGTCACCTGGCTGCGTCAGCACACAGGGAGCTACCAGTGAAGGGAAGCCCTCAAGCTGTTGCACAGGTAGATAAACACTGATAATTTGCTCATGTATCCTATTCAATACAAATAGCCTGAGACCCAAGGTAGGAAATTCCACAATGTGCATAAGTGTAATTTCAGTCAATGGATGTATTTAGGGCCTGGTGTATTCCGATTCAATGCTATCCATTAATTGTGAATGGCCTTCCTTGGAAAATGTATTTTATACGGGCATAGCCATATAGATTACAAATCTACTTGTGACCATTTTCAACAGGTTTTAGTACCATCCTTTGACAAGGAACATGTTCATTACGTAAACCGTTGAGATGATGATTCAGATAATTTGTTCATCCTCGTCGACAGGCTAGGCTGCGGCTCTTCGGTGGTGTCTGCACTGTGTTGGCCAATGGGATGAAAATATTAGGCATCACACCAGTCGAGAAAATGTGACCAATCAACGCCTGCTTGATCAATGTTCCTGTGTATGTAACTACTGTTATTGTATTAATGTAAATAAATGTAGTCTTGATTTAACACTTCTACATGATAAATGACTGGTTGCATCAAATCCAATGGTCTTTGCTTTGACAGGTTAGGGAACTGGCTAAATATCTGATGATATATTCCTGACAGATCTCGTTTTGCAACCATGCTGTTGTCAATCCAACCACACTGTACATTCCAGACTGTTGTTAGAGCAAGGCCTACAATAGACTGTACTTACTGTAATCCTCAATATGCAAAGTTATTTGACAGCCTGTCCTACCTGTATTCCTTGTTGCCCAACCACTTAATGCAGGGTTTCCCAATTATTCACATCTACTCAACACTAAAGGCAGATTCTTATCGTAAGCAGCTGAGTTACTGCACACATTAAGGCGGCGTTTCCCGAACTCTGTCCTCGGGACCCCAAGGGGTTTTTAAATAACCAACTAATCAAGCTTTGATCATTTGAATCAGCTGTGTAGTGTTAGGACAAAAAACAAAACGTGCACCCTTTCGGGTCCGAGGACCGAGTTTGGGAAATGCGTGCAGTAACTCAGCTGCTTACTAATCAGAATTACAAGTGATCTTTAATTTAGACACCCTTAGCCGAGTTGCCAACAAGCGGATGCATCCGGTTTTCAGGGATGCTACCTAGCTTGTGAAGAAGCCGGATGTGAAGGTCCTGGGCTGGCGTGGTCTACGGTTGAGGCCAGTTGGATGTACTGCCAAATTCTCTAAAACATTGGAGAAATGAACATTATCTGCCAACAGCTCTGGTGGACAGTCCTGCAGTCAGCATGCCATATGCATGATCCCTCAACTTGAAACATCTGTGGCATTGTGTGTGACAAAACTGCACATTTTAGAGGGGCCTTTTGTCCCCAGCACAAGATGCACCTGTGTAATTGTCGTGCTGTTTAATCAGCTTCTTGATATGCTACACCTATCAAAGTGGATGGATTTATCTTGGCAAAGGAGAAATGAACACTATAGGGATGTAAACAAATTTGTGCACAAAATGTGTGCTCTTATTTCAGCTCATGAAAAATGGGACCAACTCTACATGTTCCGTTTATATTTTTGTATACAGTATACACGGACAAGGACAGCCACACCAATAACATGACTTTAACATGTAACTGTACAGGCACTTACAGTGCATTCTGAAAGTATTCAGACCCCTTGACTTTTTCCACATTGTTACAGCCTTATTCTAAAATGTAAAACAAATTGTATCTACACACAATACCCTATAATGACAAAGCAAACACAATTTTTTGCAAATTTAGAAAGAAAGCCACTCGGCCATTCAGACTTGTTCCGAAGCCAATCCTGTCTTGGCTGTGTACTTAGGGTTATTGTCCTGTTGGAAGGTGAACCTTCGCCCCAGTCTGACATCCTGAGTGTTCTGGAGCAGGTTTTCATCAATGATCTCTCTGTATTTTACTCGATCCTGACTAGTCTCCCAGTCCCTGCCCCTGAAAAACATCTCCACAGCATGATGCTGCCACCACTACGCTTCACTGTAGGAATGGTGCCAGGTTTCCTCCAGACGTGGTGCTTGGCATTAAGGCCAAGGAGTTCAATCTTGGTCTCGTCAGACCAGAGAATCTTGTTTCTCATCGTCGGTGCCCTTTGGAAAACCTCAAGCGGGCTGTCAGGTGCCTTTTACTGAGGAGTGGCTTCCATCTCTACCATGAAGGCCTGATTGGTGGAGTGCTGCAAAGATGGTTGTCGCTAGTAGCAATGCACCCCCCACGACACTTGCCACAAGTGCTCTGACATGCACTGACCAACTGTGGGACCTTATATAGACCGGTGTGTGCCTTTCCAAATCATGTCCAATCAACTGAATTGACCACAGGTGGACTCCAAATAAAGTTGTAGAAACATAAAGGACAATCAATGGAAACAGGATGCACCTGAGCAAAGGGTCTGAATACTTATGTAAATAAAGTATGATTTTTAATACATTTGCAAACATTTCTAAAAACCTGTTTTCGCTTTGTCATTATGGGGTATTGTGTATAGATTGAGGAAAGTAATTAATTGAATCAATTTTACAATAAGGCTGTAACGTAACAAAATGTGGGAAAATGGAAGAGGTTTGAATACTTTCCGAATGCACTGCAAATGGACAAGCTCTCTCCCAGGTGAGATTCTGTCAGCTGTGTATATACATTCAGTACTTTGTCAATAGTGGAGTAGTTGACATTGACAGTGGTTCATGAAAAATATTGTTGTCCATTACTAACAGCAGTCCCACAGTAAACAAAAATAAGGAATAAAAACCCAATGGTATTTATTGTCTACGCATACATTCTGCCTCAGCGCCACACTTCCCTTACGCTCCATCATTACTGATATAATGATTCATCTATATTATTTAAGTTCCTTGCCCGACGCTCTTATGGGACAACAGTAGACCGCAGTGTGAAAAGAGAGCCTCATGGGCAGCTCCAACACAGAGGTCAGGAAAGACCATAAACCTTTGTTATTCCAGACCCAGGCTTCAAACAGTGATCAGTTTCTGCCTGGCCTCCTTGTCGGTGTCTGCTCTTGGAAGCTTGGTGGTGTCTTGTTTCGGAAGTCCATAAAGGTATATGGAGACACACACCAGCATTGCTCCACAAGCAAAGGTAGTAGCTGCATGAAAAGGGAAAATAGTTACTGAAAACCTGCCATGGACTATTGATGAATTCACTCAAAAATATTTTCAGATTATTTTTTTCTAAACAATGTTTCCCCTATATTCATTGATTTAGAAATAAAGATACATTTCTGCCACAACACACAAATGGATAGTGGTTGGCTTAATGACTGGAAGTTTATGGGAACAGGTAGCATGTCATTGCGCTAGTAGCAATGCACCCCCCACGACACTTGCCACAACGGCTGAAAAAAAATATCCTATATTAGTACTCGAGTGTCAGAGACCACACAAAGCCTAGTGGCTGAACAGTAACTTATGATAGTCCATGCCCACCAAGATGTGAATGATTTGACTCACTTATCTGTAGCCCAAACAGAGTGACGGATGCCACAGTAGAGAGAACGATGGCGGCTGCAGCAGAGAAGCCTTTCATGATATTGTCTGTGTACTTCACCACCACTGATGTGTACAGACCACCCACACTGGCCAAAACTGGAAGAAGAAAATACCAAATGTAAATTCAATGTACCGCACACATTTAGGTTAGGACATTTTTTAATTTTTTAAATATACATTTCTCCGTGCATTGTAGAAAATCAGGAATATGTTCATGTGTCAATATTGAAGTTTGACTTACAGACTACAAAGCACACCCAAGGTGTGTAACCATAGAAGAAGCCTTTCTCTATGACCTGAGCACCCTCAGTCATGTAAACTCCAGCGAGGGTGACCACAATGCCAGACAGGTACATCTGGATGTTTCTCACCCATAGGGATGTGTCTGAGCTCTTTAGGACCTTCTCAAAGTACACACCTGTTCAAACACAAAGGGACACCATTAGATTACCTGCCATTATCATCATAGAATATTAAAAAGGTATAAAGATAAAGCAAGATTACCTGCAAACCCGGAGCACAACACAGCCACAGCAATGGCCATAAACCCCAAAAATGGGTTCTGCTCCACCTAAAAAGATTAGAACATGTTGAATACACCTTACATACCAAGACATTTAGCCCCCAACTTTTTGACGCTTTTCTTTAGGTATTGCCAGTAAACAAAGGAACGCCTGTACTTTTAATTCCCCCTACCGACCAATTCATGATTGCGGTAAAGTAAAGTTCTGTCTACGGCTTAGTATGAAACGTAGCCATAATACCAAAGCGGCATTGGCACAAACTACCATAGAGTTAAGAATACTAGAATGGACATGAACCTTCTTATGATGAGACGATAAAGGTAGCCATTTTGGTCAGGGAATTGGTCAACCAAAGCTTGCCAGTGCTGTGATAAGTGTAAAATAATGAATTTCTGCACTAGCCAGACAGTTTTAGAGGAACTGGCAAATTAACTGCCAATATTCCATTCAAACCACGCAGTCATTCTACAGGCTGAAATCAGTTTGATGATGGGACTTCAACAACTTGTAAATGCAACAAGTACTGATATTGTATCATAATAGCACTCATAGAGACATTTATTTGCTAGACAGCACCCATTACTAGACTGTAACCATCCCATCACTTTACATAGTGCATGCTTAGTGGTGGGCTGTTTTCTGAACCACAACTGGATGAATCCATTAAGAATTACTGTGGGGTTGAATACCACTGAATGATGAAAATATTGGAATAAAGTAGGCTAATGCAAAAAGTAATGTATCAAATGGCTGCTTAATGAAACTCCCAGTCATCCAAGCGTTATAATAGATTTACATCAGATTGATCTTAAATTGGTCAGAAATGTTGAAAACATTATGGGATAATGCATTAACTTCCCCAGCTTCACATTATAGTAATCAGCATTGTGTAAGGGATAATAAACAACAAGCGGCTATGCATTCTATGGAAAATAATTAACAATGTGGAAGGTGTGTTCCATGACGTCTAGAGGAGTGGAACTAACCGTCCAAGGAGTTGCATTCTTTTTCAGAGAATGCATGAGCCACGAGTTGATTATCCCTTTAATACCATGGCTATAATGCAACAGATTTGCCGCTAGAAATGTGTTCAACATCCACTGAAGTAGCTAGCAAGTTTACTTGATAGCGACAGTAGTTGCCTTGGTAGCCAAACAAACAGACTTGCTTGTTCAGCTAACCAAACCATCAGTACTAGCTTGCTATTATGAAAATCAAATTCAACAATGCCAATAATGTTTTCAAAAGCAACTCAAACATGTAAAAATGAACTATAGCCACTGAATTCTACCATGCAAATATACTGTGCATTATAGGGAAATAATGCATGCTCTAGAATGTCCTTCAAGCCAATCAGAAACAAGTATTCAACAATGCCATGGTATAATTAAGTGATAATGTCCGAGAGGCCGGTGTTTGGAGGATATTGGCACGGGTGTTGTTAGTCCCGAGACAAAGTCGATGGCTGGCAAACCGGGTTTTCCAACATATTGAAATAATGATTGACAGTTAAATAAAAACTATTTTGATTAATTTATTCATATTATTTCATCCTTCCACAAAATATAGTCCCGACACAAATCCAGGGTTGCTACCCAACCCGGCTGGTCGTTCGTTCTATCGGTTCGGTTGCCAGATATGCGACCCAGTCGTTGTCTTTTTGTTCTGTATCTTTGGACGCAACCCAGTCGTTCGTTCTAAATGTTCCATTACTGTCTGGCAATGTTCTTATCCCTTGCTTGCTAGCTAGCCAACTACTGCTAATTTACAGTCGCGTCAAACAGTGCAGCCAGAATAACAAGTGCGATGGCATTTGCATTTGTTTAAGTAGTTTTCTAGTGACATTTATTTAGACACATCTATAACAATGAGCTAATGAGGCGTGATTTCTCCTGGCATAGAAAATGTGCTCCCTCGTCAAGACACTGTAGTTCAAAGGAGCTGGCCAACAACACATCTAACAACCTTTTCAAATTGATGCTGGAAAGGCTGGAAAGACTGGAAAGTAGCTGCACATCGTTTCGTTTGACCTTTTTTCAATTGACATTCCTTTGTACACACACACACAAAAGCTTGGTGTCACTTAGAAATGTCCATGTTTTTTGAAAGAAAAGCACATTTTGTGCATTAAAATAACATTACATTTATCAGAAACACAGTGTAGACATTGTTAATGTTATAGATGACTATTGTAGCTGGAAACGGCAGATTTTTTATGGAATATCTACAGGAACTCTGCCTAGAAGGCCAGTTTTCAGCTGTGCTACCATAATTGCAAGAGGGTTTTCTAATGATCAATTAGCCTTTTAAAATTATAAACTTGGATTAGCTAATACAACGTGCCATTGGCACACAGGAGTGATGGTTGCTGATAATGGGCCTCTGTGCGTAGATATCCCATTTAAAAAATATGCCGTTTCCAGCTACAATAGTTATTTACAACATTAACAATGTCTACACTGTATTTGATCAATTTGATGTTATTTTGACAAAAAAATATATATTTTCTTTCAAAAACAAGGACATTTCTCAGTGACCCCAAACTTTTGAACGGTTGTGTATATAGCCATAAAATTATGCCAGCTAATTCATGATTTCGACTGGCTGAGAAACGCTGCCCTTGTCTCGTCCAGACCCGTTCATTACTATGGGACAGCTGGTGATCGAATTTTAATATTTAAACAATGTTGCAAATGTCGGAGACAGCAAGGTGTATACAAATCTCTGCTGTTAAACTAAATGTTAGTCTAAAAGAAATGTGAGATAATGAGGAAACGCATAGATAATGTCATCTATTCATTTGCTTATCTATCACAGATGAGAAACGTTTACCATGCAATAATGTAGCAGAAATCAAGTGTAGACCTATTAGTTTGCTCGATCAGCGTATAGGCAACTCCAAAAGGTTGAAATGTGAACACAACGCTTTGGAAAATATAAATTGATATTATTTTCGAAATGGGGATCATGATGAAGATACATTTAGAGTAAGAAACTATCCCTGCTTCCTAACAAAGCGGAATGAGGATTGTCAAAAAAGATTAAACGTGGATAAAAAAAGAAATAAAAGTTACCTTTTCAAATGACCCTACAGAGGATCATCCAGGTCAGATTTCGTATTTCTTTACATGATCATAAAGAGCAGATTCTAAGGTTTCTAAAGCACAGTGTGTCTTGTCTGTTTAATGAACAAAATATTGATTTCATTTGCAAGGGGCAGCCATGTAGCCTATAGGTTGCACAAACCAGTAACATAATTAAACTCAAAATATGATATTCTATTCATGCCATTGGATGTATTTAAAAGGTTTATGCTGGCAATAATGTGGTAAAAATGGGCCTGTTTGAAAGGGGGTCATATAAACATTGCACTCCAAACATTTAAAAAAAWTTTTTTTAAAGGCAACATACCATAAATCCTATGTGAAAAGTGTATAAGATTCTTAACAAATAGACAAGGCAGAGAATTCCAAACCTCAGACTTGGGTTGTAAACAAGCCATTAGAACATCAGCAACGAACCAGTATACATTTGACATGCCCATTGGCCAAGTCTCCCTTGTAAAATAGGTATTCTGACCTCAAATGGGACTTCCTGGATAAATAAATGTTAAATAAAAAACCAAAACAGAAACACCAAGGGTACCTGGACTTTAGTGGCCTCTGCCGGTTTCCACTGGACCAGTGTGACGCCCAAACACAGCATAAAGACTGAGAACCACTGCAGCCTGCTGAGAGAGCGGTTCAGCATGAGGACCATGCACAAGGCTGTGCACGGGATCTTCAATTGATAGGTCACCTAGGTAAGGAAGATACAGTGAGAATATGAGCCAGAGGGGAAGTATAGATACAGTACCAGTCAAAAGGTTGGACACACCTACTCATTCAAAGGTTTTTCTTTATTTTTACTATTTTCTACATTTTAGAATAATAGTGAAGACATCAAAACTATCAGTTGTGTTGTGACATGGTAGGGGTGGTATACAGAAGATAGCCCTATTTGGTAAAAGACCAAGTCCATATTAATGGCAAAAACAGCTCAAATAAGCAAAGAGAAGATTACTTTAAGACATGAAAGTCAGTCAATACGCAACATTTCAAGAACTTTGAAAGTTTCTTCAAGTGCAGTCTCAAAAACCAAGCGCTATGATGAAACTGGCACTCATGAGGACCACCATAGGAAAGAAAGACCCAGAGTTACCTCTGCTGCAGAGGATAAGTTCATTAGAGTTACCAGCCTCAGAAATTGCAGCCCAATTAAATGCTTCAGAATTCAGACATCAACTGTTCAGAGGAGACCGTGTGAATCAGGGGCTTCATGGTCAAATTGCTGCAAAGAAACCACTACTAAAGGACACCAATAATAAGAAGAGACTTGCTTGGGCCAAGAAACACGAGTAATGGGCATTAGACCGGTGGAAATCTGTCCTTTGGTCTGATGAGTCCAAATTTGAGATTTTTGGTTCCAACCACCATGTCTTAGTGAGACGCAGAGTAGGTGAACGGATGATCTCCGTATATGTAGTTCCCACCGTGAAGCATGGAGGAGGTGGTGTGATGGTGCTTTGCTCGTGACACTGTTAGTGATTTATTTAGAATTCAAGGCACTCTTAACCAGCATGGGTACTACAGCATTCTGCAGCAATACGCCATCCCATTTGGATTGCGCTTAGTGGGACTATCATTTGTTTTTCAACAGGACAATGACCCAACTCACCTCCAGGCTGTGTAAGGGATATTTGACCAAGAAGGAGGGTGATGGAATGCTGCATCAGATGATCTGGCCTCCACAATCACCCGACTTCAACCCAATTGAGATGGTTTGGAATGATTTTGACCACATAGTCAAAGAAAAGCAGCCAACAAGTGCTCAGCATGTGGGAACTCCTTCAAGGCTGTAGGAAAAACATTCCTCATGAAGCTGGTTGAGAGAATGCCAATAGTGTGCAAAGCTGTCATCAAGGAAAAGAGTGGCTACTTTGAAGAATCAAAAATATATTTTCATTTGGTTAACACTTTTTTGGTTACAACGTGAGTCCATATGTGTTATTTCATAGTTTTGATGTCTCCACTATTAATTCTACAATGTAGAAAATATTTTACAAAATTAAGAAAAACCCTTGAATGAGTAAGTGTCCAAACTTTTGACTGGTACTGTACATAAATTCTTAATGTGACATTTTCTGCAGAAATCATGAAATGTGTAGTTTATACCTGATACACAGCTGCATCAAGATTGCTCAAGGCAACAAAGGCCATGTTATTTTGAACTGCATAGACCACAGAGGGAACACTCAGTTTCAGCAGCTCTTTTGGACTCCAAAATACATGTTCAACTATGGACGCTTTTAACCTGCCAAAGCTGCCAGTTTCTCTGCAAGGTGAAAATGAAGACAAGCATGTATAAAAGCTGAGCTACAGGGGCATTCATTAATTCAACAAAATACTCAACACAAGGGTGTTCCACAGTATTTCTTCAAGGCAGAGACCACAAGTAAAGAGGCTATCCAAGTGCATTTGGAACATGGACGTCATGAAAAAAGTAGTACATTGGATATACTTACTTGGTCAACATCCCAAGGCTCAAGAACAATTTAATAACTTCTGTGATGCATACTGCTGTTGTAGAGAAGTACATAGCTGTTGAAGATACTGTCCTTGTGTATCGTAATACCACGGTGTACGTTGCTGCCACCAGTGTCATCACTGACAGACAGTAGACCTTGAACATCACACTCACTGGCTCTGTAGAGAGAGGACAATGATTATTGACAACATGAAGTGTGAAGCTCACAGAAAGTAAGACAATGAGGCAAGGAACCGAAAATCAGTGTGGACGGCCACCTACTGACGATATTCGCATTCGTTACAAGAACAATCTATATAGCCGGTGGATAAGTTTAGACAGTCACCTAGCTAGTAATACGCTAGTTGTATCTGGACTGTATCTGGACTAGCAGGTGGCTAACTAGCTACTTCGCATTGCCCTTCCGTTCAGAGAAGCTGTATTTTTTTCGCTAGATAGCAAAATACCAAAGACAATTTGTTTAGTTTAGTGCATTAGGCTAACTTGTTGCGTTAAATAGTTCCGAAACAGGAACTAGTAAATAACATTGCAAATAACGTTAAGCATAGCTAGCAGATTTCACTTACCGTTAGCCATGGTTAACTTGATTGTTGTGATCCGTTGTTAGACGAATGCTTGGGTACTTAACGTGATCACCTACCGATGTGTCTGACAACACGTCTGACTGAACTTTACAAGTATGCTTATCAGATATGAAATCCTGAATAAGGTTGTCTTCTTCTTCTTTGGTATCATGGCGTTCGCACATTTGTTTGTGCATGCCGCCACCTAGAGTGCGGGAGTGTGTGATCGCTCACGTTACATTTTGTGATACAAAATAAAAAGGGAAAAAATTGCATCACTACACCGCTTCACCTATATACCACTATTCAGCGGTGGAAAAAGTACGCAATCGTCATACTTAAGTAAAAGTAAAGATACCTCAATAGAAAATTACTAAATTGCAATTGAACCATTTTCCTGTCATGCTAAGCATGCAAAATGTAATGAGTACTTTTGGGTGTCAGGGAAAATGTATTGAGTAAAAAGTACATTATTTTCATTAGGAATTTAGTGAAGTAAAAGTAGTTAAAAACATAAATAGTAAAGTAAAGTACAGATACCCCAAAAAACTACTTAAGTTGCACTTTAAAGTAGTTTTACTTAAGTACTTTACACCACTGCTACTATTTCCTAAAGACAGGGCTCTTTTGTTCAACACAACTTGTAACTCTTTTGAAGTAAAACCTTGTACACCCAAGTACTTATCTGCAGCTGCCATCACATTTTCTGTTATTTACGCTCCATTTCTGCGGTACAGTTGATAATCATGGTAATGAATGCTAAAGCCAACCTTACCGAAGCACTAATTCGTATCACTCTGTATTGGCCTAGGCCTACTACTCACCCTTGACCCATCCTCTACTCTCCACTGCCTCAGGATATGACACCTTCTGTTCTATTCGGACCCTGGCAACCTTAACCTGGCACTCTCGCACAGAGTACTTCTGATCCCCAGCAACATGGGCACCTCGGCAATTAACACACCGTTTTTTACACCTATTCTACACATTCCTTTATTCCATGCCCTCCTGCACACATCTCGGAATCTCCCTCCTACACACTGCTACAACATGACCATAAGCTTGGCATCTAAAACAGCTTAGTGGGTTCGGCACAAAAGCTCTTACGGGACAACTGACATATCCTAACATGACTTTGTCAGGTAAAGACCGCTTCAAAACTCAATCGGACAGACAATGGCTTCTCAGTTTCACTACGCACACCACTGCGTCTGCGTCGCACCAAACGGAGGGCGTCACAGACACAGGGAATCTTACATTTCAATTGCTCCACTTCAACACTTAACGCCACCCCAGTAATCACTCTTTTCAAAGGCACCCTGCTCCGGAGAGCAAAGCAAGTCAGATATCTTGTCTTTCTGGGGGAAGAAACACAGAAAATCATCACACTTCAAGCTACTTTCAGCGATTTAACAATACCCTATTTATTTTCTACCCAACCTGACTACTTATAGATCAGCAAAAAGGAAGGGTTTCAACTTCTCCAAAAAATGTCACTCCCACTGGGCCAGAATCATTCTTTGGATGACCATCTAGGCGAGGCTCGGACTTGCAGGTAATTCATCCTCACTCTTGTCAGGTTAAATTTCAGAGCCATCAGAGTATGGTTTGTTGTAGTACTAGGCGCCATTCTTCTTCAACACACATCTACCGTCTGCATTCGGCTCTTCTCCCTCACTGTCCATAACCACATCTATCCGCTCACCACACTCATGCAGCTGTATTGTTTTCAGAATAATCATTGATGGCATTTTTCCAATATCCAACTTTTGTTCCTCAGCCCAATTTACTAGTGTGGCTATCTCTGGCCTCTCTATGCTCACAAAACATGCCACAGTAGTCAGCCAGTTCTCCTCCTCGTCATCAACCTCGAAGGCCCTGAATAAGGTTAGAACTAGCCAGTCTTCAAACCATTGTATGCCTGGTTCTAGTCTTGTGCTAGCTAGCTAGTGACAGCTTTGCAAAATGTTCCCTGGATGCAACGAGGGGAAAGGTGTGTTGGGTGCACTTGCTTTCAAGTCGGAGTAAGCCGGGCCACCGGTGGGTGGAGGTCATGCCCCGCAAACTTTACATCCCATCATAGGCTGTGTCGTGTGCATGTACCTACTCCTACAGTCGCTATGTGGACAGTTTTGGCAGACACTGTTTTGACCAAGTGTATCCCTCTTTGTTATCCTCAGTGCAAACAATATGACATGATGTGTGTGTCTTTTACTGACACAACAGCTTTTAGTGGGCAGCATGCACCCAGCTCAATGAGCCTAACCATTTCTTTAAAAAATCAACACTGGGATTTCGATCAAAATTATCTTTTTAACTTGAAGACATAACATATTAATGTACTGATCTGGTCAAGTTTTTTTTTTTAATCATATGTGTAGTGTTGGTTTTCCTTCCTAGAAGACCAGCCAGGAACACCTGAGGTTTGGGGACGTTGCTCTTGCCATCCCTCTTGCACTGGCACGCACCATCTTCGGGGAGGTAGGTTTGGGTGACATTATCCCTCATGTGAATTAGATGAGCCTGCATTGAGTGGGCCACTTTACTATGAAGATTGTCTTGAAAAAAAGGCAGGACATAAGACTGTTAAAAGGTTTACCTTCTTGAATAAAAAAGATCCAAGCAAGAAGACCATGGTAACCCTACCATTGATCAAATAGAACAGTACACTCAATAATGAGTCAATTAAATCACTGACCAATTTGATTGCTTTTCTCCTCAGCTCCCACTCATTCCACTCGTACGAGTTCACAATGTTGGTTTCCAACAGATAAGTGTCCACCTGAGTGCTGCTGTTACCAACAGTCTCTCCCCTGACTGGATCTGCAGAGACAGAATTTCAGTGCACCGTTGGTAAAAAAAATATCACTGCCAAGTTCTGAAGATGGAATTTAAGAATAATGATATTGTAAGTGAACATACCACAGAATGTGGAGTGACACAGGCAGTTGGAGGAGCTGGATAAGCTCAGGGGACCGCTTTGCTTTCTCTGCCACACGGGCTATGTACTCATCTGGCTTGGATCCAAATCTTAAAGCTGTTTCCTTGGAGCTGAAAACAAAGTATTTCTCCCTATGTTTCAGGCCTCCTATGCTTGGGTTGCATGTAAAAACATAGTCACTTATTTTGAATATTTTTTATAATAAAGGGGGGAAATGTATTATTTGTACAACAATGTAGCAATATATACAATTGCCACCTCCAAAAATCTACACACCTGGCAGTAAAAGCCCATCCTTCACGAGTGTACTGTATAACAATGGAGACTGCTGAGGGGAGGAGGGCTCACAATAATGGTTGGAACGGAGTCCATGGAATGGTATCAACCACATGAGCAATCACATGAAATGTGGTTGATACCATTCCATTGACTCCGTTCCAGACATTATTATGAGCCGTCCTCACCTCAGCAGCCTCCACTGGTGTATAACCACAAATTCCCTTGTATTGCAGTGGTAATTTGTCAAAGTCGGCTGTTATCTGAGGCAAGAGATACTCTTGTGTTTCGATCTCAAAGGGGGTCAATATGGTTTTCAGCTATTGATAGAGATGTAGGAAACGCAGAGCTATAGTGTTGGTGAATGTGAGGGTGTTAACACAGTACTTACCTGACGACTCCTTCATTTTCTTCTCGTCGTTCTTGATCTCCGACACCAGTATGTCCTCCAACTGAACATCAGGGAAGAGCTGGGACTAAGCAACCAGGAAGGGCTGCAGGTTCACCATCATGTTACTGAGGCTGCTCAACAGCACCATCTCATCCTGAAAACCTGATCAATACTTTGCTAGAGCTGTGAAATGGGTCTGGAAGAGGACACATAGTATGAGAGTTGAGGTCTAGAGATTAAGGGACGGTTTCCCAAACATACTATAGGTTAAGCATAGCCCTGGACTAAAGAGCACTTTCAATGGAGATTCCCTTGCTTTTTAGTGTAGGACTAGATTTAATCCGTGTCTGGGAAACTGCCCTGTAATGGGAATATTTAAGATGACTAAAGTTCATATTTAATTAAGAGTGATCAAATGTATATTTCTGTAATACACATGCTTTCCATTGTTCTGTTTGCAACATTTTAGTTGCGGGTTGATGGTTACTAGACTTTATGCTGAATGTTATAGATTGTTCTCATTTGTTCTCAGTTGAGCTGTTGCTCCTTGATCTTCTTTATGAGGGACATGAAGGTCATGAAAGATGATTTGTAAGGCAGCTGCTAAACACACACACACACACACACGCACACACACACACAAACACACACACAAACACACACACACACACACACACACACACAAACACACACACNACACACACACACACACACACACACACACAAACACACACACACACACACACACACACACGTACATGCGTGAGCAAAACAGGAACAAACTGATCAATGGTGGAAAATGGGATGATTCCCACATTGTAAATACTATCACTTCCATGGCCAGTGTAATTACAACGTACCATTTTGCACTTTCCCTTCTTTGTGAATAGGGATACCTTAATTGAAACAATAACTAAGCATACTCCCCACCTCTGTTCCGGTAAAAAGCTGAGGGATGGGGCTGGAGAAATGTAAGCACTCAAATTCATAGACAGCGCTATGGGTTTAAGGATTGACCATCCATGATATCAACATAATAGTTTTAATCATATTTTTAGGCTTTACAGTGTTTGTTTAAATGTACTTTTATTACAAACACTGAAGTAAAACAAGCTTATATTTTGGTTTCTGAGGCATTTATTTTTCTTCAAAAATCAATGGGTAAATATAAATCATTTATAAGTCCAAAAAATGTATGTAGCAACTAAGGATGACTACTTTAACTTGTACTAAATGAGAATGAAATAGCCCTTGTAGCCTCTCGCACTGTTGTGATGTCTGTGGGGGAAACCAGACCTGAGCTCAGCAGAACATTACTGACAATCTTATGGTAAAGGCCCTCCAGATCCTCACGTGTTTTCACTCGGCTGTCGACTGAAGTACCCGCTGGTGATCCTCAAGGAACTCACCTGGGACACAAAACACGACCTTTGCTAAACTGATGAATAGGTACAAGACCAGTATGCCATGTCTTTAGAAGGTACTTGACAATGGCCTCATGTCTCAACATAGATAGGGTTTAGTTAGTAGGCCATATGAATCAAACGTTGGTTTATACATCCTTTGAGCATTTTAAAGCCCCCAATTACGCCGCACTGTAAAAAACAACACTGATGACGACGAGCCCATTGCTCGGAGATCTCAGGCATGATACCAGCCAAACCTGGTTGTTATAATGAAATGGAGTGAATCTACACACTTCCAGTAGTTCTAACATCTTGCTGGGGAAGAGTCCGATCAACTTTGAATAGATCTTGTGGGTCCAACACAACATTTTTACCGAATAGGAAAAACATTGATTTAACAAAGTAGCTAAACACTGTCACTGACACTGCTTGCCTTTATCACACCAGTTAGCCATGTTAGTAATTATACTGAAAAATATATATATAAATGCAACATGCAACAATTTAAACAATTTTACTGAGTAACAGTTCATATAAGGAAATCAATCAATTGAAAAAATTATGCCCTAATATATGTATTTCATGACTGGACAAGGGCACAGCCATGGGTGCTTGGGAGCCAGGCCCAGCCAATCAGAATGAGTTTTTCCCCACAAAAGGGCTTTACTACAGACAGAAATACTCCTCAGTTTCACCAGCTGTCCGAGTGGCTGGTCTAAGACGATCCTGCAGGTGAAGAATCCAGATGTGGACGTCCTGGGCTGGCGTAGTTACACGTGGTCTGCAGTTGTGAGGCTGGTTGGATGTACTGCCAAATTCTCTAAAACGACGTTGGAGGCAGAGTAACAGCTCTGGTGGACAGTCCTGCAGTCAGCATGCCAATTGCACGCTCCCTCAAAACTTGAGACATCTGTGGCATTGTGTTGTGAGACAAAACTGCACATTTTAGAGTGGCCTTATATTGTCCCCCAGCACAAGGTGCACCTGTGTAATGATCATGCTGTTTAATCAACTTCTTGATATGCCACACCTGTCAGGTGGATGAATTATCATGGCAAAGAAGAACTCCTCATTAACACAAATGTGTGCATAAAATGAGAGAAATAAGCTTTTTGTGCAAATTTAACATTTCAACATTTCTTTAATCTATCTCATGAAACATGGGACCAACACTTTACATTCATGTACATATTACCTCAATTAGCCCGACTAACCGGTGCATTGACTCTGTACCAGTACCACCTGTATATAGCCTCGCTGTTATTTTACAGTTTTTTTTTCTTTCTTTACTCATCTATTGTTTACCTAATACCTATTTTTTACTTAAAAATTGCACTGCTGGTTAGGGCTTGTAAGTAAGCATTTCACTGTAAGGTTGTATTCGGCGCACGTGACAAATAAACTTTGATTTGACGTGTTTATATTTTTGTGCAGTATCGTAAGCCAGGGACCCGCCATGTAAGCCACTAGCGTTGCCGACACAATGCCCCTTTTTCTGCACATTTTTGAGCAATTTCTCAAAACGTTGTTTTTTAAATACACTTTCTGGTCGAGTACGAGACATGTTTTTAGCCTGCAAGCTACACTAGAGACCATGGAAATTCCCCACATCTTCATGGTTCAATGATGGTTGCCATGGTAATCAATGTAACACTGCATGAGCCACAGGATGTAAAAGTTGCAATGTTGTAACAGTAGTAGCTAGCATAATGCATTGATGCACATATCTTACTGGCCTTCTCATTCATTCCATGTCATTAAATGCTCATTTAAAAAATTTACTTTGCATAACGTTGTCATGCAGGACATAATGGAAACAAGATACATTTTGATAAAAACATTTATTATAAAAACAGACATAACTTGGTCTAGATGAAGGTAGCAAGACTCAAGCATGGAATGTACAGTTCGAAAAGGAGACGCTGGAACTTCAACTCAACCTCTGACCAAGAACTAACGTCAATGAGCTGAGTATTTATCAGTCTCCATATTTTAGCCCTTGGATAAGGCCTTTCCATTTCACAGGGGTTGATTACGGACTTCCACTTAAGACCTGAGATTAAGATCACATGGCAACCCCACTTCTTTAGAGTAGAAAAACACATGGCAGTTCTTAAAAAACACAGAAGAGTACATGTAAAAATGGTGCATCAAAGACTGGTTAAGTAACACGTGAATCATACACTAGGTAGTGGGTCTACTGTCAGTAAAATGGGGTTGATACGCAGGTTTATCAAAATGCTGCAAGGTCTAAACTAATAAGGCCAATTGCGTGTCAATAGTATCCATATGAACAGGCCATTTTTTGGAAGAGTACAAGGTAACCATCAAATGGGAAAGTCATAGCTGCAATGAATCAACATACAACGTTCTCATCAAGTTAGGGTATTTGCTGTCAAAACACTTTTATAGTAGAAAAACATGCACTTAACAGATATGCCCAATTCATTACAAAACGTAGAAAGATTTATCAATACTCGTCTATATTGTGAACAAACATGTACCCGAGTCAAGAATAGGTGACGTTGTGAATTGAATCAAAGGGACCCTTCACAAACAAATAAAATGTAGGTATAAAATATCTATGCACATTCTTTTTTATTTAACTAGGCAAGTCAGTTAAGAACAAATTCCTATTTTCAATGACGGCCTAGGAACAGTGGGTTGACCGCCTTGTTCAGGGGCAGAACGACAGATTTTCACCTTGTCAGCTCAGGGATTCGATCTTGCAACCTTTCGGTTACTAGTCCAACGCTCTAACCACTAGGCTACAGGACTTGCGTTATAGGCCTTTATTTTGGGACATGCAACATTGAATGCGGTTAAGTGGAGAGTCAAGAGGGACAACTCAAATGGAGAAGTAAAATGAAAACAGTCAGCCTACCATTTAGGTGTGGTGGCAGTATCAACATACTGCACATACTCAACACTTCACCTGCATTGATTTACCTACACGTCTTGGAGGGGAAACTACAGTAACTTACCTTTCACCAAGTTAACACTGAAAAGATAAACATGCATATTTTAGGTTGAAGTTATTTCCAGATAAAATTAAGAAAGCTAATCAAATGTACAGAAAACTATTACAATTTGGCCATCGTGTACAGTTATGTCATGGACCTTGCCAAAACCATGGCATATGTAGTAGTTTCTCAGAAACTGAGAAGAATTATCAAATGGGCCTTTAAATAAAGTAGATTAGTTTCCCTACCATCACCAAAATTTCCCTACCATCACTGGTTCATATGCTGCCCCCCCCCCACCCAAACAATTTGAAAAGAGGAGAAAAGGGTGGGGAAACAAACAAATATTTCAAGAGGCACACAGAGGAGAAATATGTTCAAACCTGTTCTGAATCGCGCGTACAAATCTGTAACCTTTCTTTACATGTGGCCAGACCCTGATAAGAGGATTCTAAGTAAATCTTTGGACATCCTCAGGACATCTTTGACAAAGACATCAATTTAAGGAATGCAACTGTCTTGAGTCAGGATTTATGTCACTAAGCATGAATCAGAACATTCACAACTATTGTCTAATCTGCCTGACAACAGTAGAAACATTTGATATCACACTCAAAGTAATAGAGTGTTGGAAGCTTCAGTGCTGAAATGTCCTCTCGACCAAAAAAAAGTCTGTCATTATGTAGTAGAGCTATATTGCACCATCCATTTCAGGACCATCCAGTCCAGATGATGAGTCCAGCTCAGAAGCACTTCCTGAAGACGATCTGTGGGCCATGTTCCTCATATTCCTCTTGGCTGATCTAGGCTGAGTCAAAGGACGACAAGTTGGCTAGCACTGCACCTCCACTCCAAGCAGAGAAATCTCTGTCCTTAGGGCTGGTCACACGCACACACACCCTCAAGTCTGTAGGCACCATGGTTCTAATTTCACTCTGAAGCCGCTCAGGCAGTCCAGCCAACAAGCCAACATATCCACCTTCACAGAGGAAATGAGACTTTAAGGCTGTGTCAAATGGCTACTTTTGACCACTACATAGGAATAGGGTGAGATTTGGGACACAGTAGTAGACATGGGTGGATGAGTGGACAAGTATTCAGCAACTGATAAAGCAAAACTATGTACCTGATAGGACAATGTTCCCCAAAAAGCTCCGCCGGAGGTCAATGTCTGAAAGGAGGATTGACTTGAAAATACTCTCATGCATCCCGTAATGGTCTCGTCCAATCAGATCTGGCTTAAACAGTATCTCAGGAGCACTGTGGATGGAATTTGTCACTGATTAACAGATCATAGCTGACCCCTGGTGGCCATCCAATGGCTTACTTGGTAGTACCATAATCAAAAGCTTTTTGCAGAGTTAAACACTTGCAGTTCTTAGTCTCAATTTCCTCAATACATAGCAGCAGATCACTTAACCATCACCACTCATAAGGGCGAGTGTTCTTTAAAGTGGGGATACAGGGGGTCGGTTAGAGGCTTACCTGAACCGCTCTGTGTTGAGGTGTACGACCTGTCCATCAGGCATGGTGTAATACATCTCACTGCTAGCCGACCTCCCACAGGTTAACTCCGATTCATAGTCCTGGGCCACCCGGCAGCATTTCTCCTTTATCTCTCTCACAATCTCCATCTCGGCAGAAGTGCGCATGCACACTCCCTGCTCCTGCAGAAGCTGGGACACAGGATAGCAGAAAACAAAGGTGAATATAACTAACTGTTTTATTGACCAAATGAGCATATTTGACAGAGTCCCTGTAAAAATTACATAAACTGTTATCAAATACCATTTTAAGGTGCATTGTAACATCATAGCCAGCCAGGGTGAAGCGCTGCACTGAGTGAGGTAGACAGTATCCCTCAAACACTGGCACACTATGACTCACTCCATCCCCAGAGTCAAACACTACACCTATTAGAAGAAAAAGGCTACAATGATTAGCATTCTTATCCATTATTAAAGCAAAAATACATTATTTCTCTCCCAGATTGTTAGCAATCTCCTAGATTTGAACTTTAAACAAGAGTGAAAGCATGCAATCCTTTACTCAGGAATATAATCACTGGACTAGATGGATTCATTTATTAACTGATTCCACTGTATATTTACTTACACCAACAAATTAGATAAAAGTTAGTTTACCTGTGGACCTCCCTGCTGCGTAGAGCGCCAGCACTGCCTGCATGGCCACATAGGCGAGGGGAACGTTAAAGCACTCAAACAAGTTCCACCATGCGCTGGCGGTTCTCCTGCGGGTTCATGGCTGCCTCGGTCAATAGGACAGGGTGGTCGTCTGGATCGACCTGCAGCTGCTGGAACGTGTGGTGCCAAATCTGAAACGAGACCAGTGAGGTAACTACAGCTTCATCAGAACATCCATGGGATAGAATTATGTCAACAGTAGACAAACCTTCTCCATTTCATCCCAGTCGCTTATAATTCCGTTTCTCATGGGATACTTCAGTGCCAGGACTCCTCTCATGTGTTGAGCCTCATGTCCAATGAAAGTCTCCCGTTCAAAGTTGTCATTCATTATTTCCTGTTGACAAAAAAATAGGCAAATCAGAAAGCCAGTCTCCATGTAGGGAAACGTATGGTGGCGGCCTAGCATATGAATAGCCACATGACCGAGGACAAACACCAAATACTTTGCTCATACAATTACCTCATATTTAGGCAGCCCAATGATATTTGGAAATATAGTATTTGGGAGGTCCTGATCAGCAAACCCTGCTTTCATCAAACCAGACCCTGTGTCCAGCACTATTGGAGTCTTGAAATTGGTCATCTGTAAATACAAGTTCAGAGATATAATACTTCCCATTTAACTGAAAGAACGCATAATATTCAAATGGTGAATAACGTGAATGTCTTTCCCAACAACTACTAATCCTTACGTCTCTGGTGGTTATTTGGACATTGGGTTGATTGACAGGTGACCTAGAGATGGCCCTCCTTGCAGTCCTACACCTCTGAAACCCATCAGGGCTCTCTACTTCTCTCCACTCATCAGCTTCGCTTGGTTCACATGATCCAGATATCCCTTCAGCAAACATACGAGGTAGCTCTTCAGAATAAAACCCAGAATGTGCCATTGAAATATCCTCAGATATCTGGGAGAGGTGGATTTCTGTCTGGATTTCTATCTGAACACCGGCAGAGTCAACAGGTGTTAATGTTGATTCAACAGAGGAATTGTCTAGAGAGGACTGTTCATGGGACTCCAAAGGGTTATTGCATAAGGATGCCTGTTGAGCTGTGAGGGGTTTGTTGTTGTGGTTATTGCTGTGCTCCTTCACAGGTTTGAGGCTTCACCCTTTAGGTTTCGGATGAGTACTGAACTCTGGCATGACTTGTGATGTGAGTCTAGGGTCAGGGGCTGAATCACTATCAGGGCAGAGCAGAGGGTTAAATACATGGTTTCTGTAGAGATGTTGAGTTCTTGCCCTTTGTCATTCACAGGAAGTGATGCCTTTCTTGGTTTAGAAACTGGGGGGTTATAATTCCAACTCGGGTCAAATACTCCATGTTCTGGGAACATTTCAGGTGTCAAGGTGGCCTCTTGGGGAAACTGCAATTTGTACACCAATCTGAAATCTAAGCCTTCCTCATCTGTACCCTCTTGGTGTTGGATTCCAACCTCTTCAATAAATTCACTGGGATCAGAATAGCTTTGTGGTGGAGTTAAGACCGGTTGTGATGCTCTGGGCTCCGTGAACTCACTATGGCTGGGAGCATCTACTTCTACCATGGCATCACCACAGCCAGATATACTAGAGTCCGCATGTGGAGACTGACCATTTACACTTTGAACAGAGTCTTGTGATACAGGCATTATGGCAGAAAAGGTTGCAGTAATAACGAGGGATTCATTAGGATCAAGGTTTATGGTGTCTTTGGGCAGGGTTGGCAAGTGCTTTACGTTGAGGTGTTGGCTTCTATGGTCTGATATAAGATCATCATAGAGAGCACCAACCTCCAAGTTATTCAGTTTAGAAATCCTGTCCATTATAGAGCATTTCACTACTATCCTGGTTCTGCTTATCCTCTTCGTGAGTTGACATCCTTTGGTCATCTCTTTAGCTAGGTTCTTTTCCATCCTCTCCACTTCCCTTTTCTCCCTTTCTAGTTCGAATAGAAACACCTGCCTCTCCTTGCACGTAATTCGGGAGCCCGCCAATTGAGGGGGCTTTTCATCAAGGCTCTCGTTCTCAGCTTGTCTGAGCTTGTGGATCTTGAGGTTCTCCTCCATGATGAGCTCATCTAGAACGTGCAGTCCTTTAAGCTCCTTCAGGAACTGTCCCCTGTTGGTTTGAGGGGGACTCAACCCCGTCGGCCCGTTCTCCATCGGCCTTCCATTGTGGCTCATGCTGCATTCTGATGCCTCAGTTTCACTGGCTGCCTCTGATGACCTGCATTCACTATGGCTGTCAGTGTCGGCAGAGTCAAGACTGTCATCAAGACCCAGGACACCCGCCGCTTTAAAATCACTGGCGGACATCTGGAAAACAGAACAATAACATTGTTATTGATTTAACAAAAACAATAATAGTGGAGATAACCGGCTGATGGGGTATCTATTACGATTTAAAGGCCACTAAACAAGATAAACAATTGCCTTGCATTAAGTTAAATCCCTGTTCAGTCTTGTAAAAACAATTATTTTCTTACAAATGTGCAGGGAGTCTACCAAAATAGTACAAATGGTTGTTTGTTGACCTGTGCATTTTCTAATTGGAGGAAATACCCACAATCTAATTTATGGAATCTAATTTGTAATGTATGGGCAGTGGTCTACTTTGTACTTCACTAGCTTAAGTGGTCCCATGATCCAAGTCTGGCCTACAGGAACACATTTACAGTGCCTTCAGTAAGTAGTCACACCACTTGACTTTTTCCAAATTTTGTTGTGTAATAAAGTGGTATTTAAATGGATTTAATTGTAATTTGTCAATTATCTACACAAAATACTCTAAGGTCAAAAAAAATATATATTTTTTTTTTACAAATGTTAGAATTTAACAATAAAACACTAATACATACTATATGACAAAAAGTATGTGGACACCTACTCGTCGAACATCTCATTCCAAAATTGTTGCTCCTATACGTTTCCTCTTCACAATAACAGCACTTACATTTGACTGGGGCAGCTCTTGCAGGGCAAAAATTTGACAAACTGACTTGTGACTCCAGTGTACATTTGTGTTTTTGTTTTAAGTTATTGTCCTGCTGGGGGGTGAATTCATCTCCCAGTATCTGGTTGAAAGCAGACAACCAGGTTTTCCTGTAGAATTTTGCCTGTGCTTAGAGCCATTGTTAATTTTTATAATTTTTATTATTGAGTGATTGTCGCGTTCTGACCTTAGTTACTTTTTTATGTCTTTATTTTAGGTTGGTCAGGGCGTGGTTTGGGGTGGGCATTCTATGTTGTTTTTCTATGTTTTGTTCTGTATGTTATATTTCTATGTGTTTGGCCTAGTATGGTTCTCAATCAGAGGCAGGTGTCAGTCGTTGTCTCTGATTGGGAGCCATATTTAGGTAGCCTGTTTTCTATTGTGTTCTGTGGGTGATTGTTCCCTGTGTTAGTACCATACGGGACTGTTTCGGTTTTCATTTATTTCTCTTGTTTTTTTGTATTTTGTATTCGTTCTTTATTAAATCTAATTATGGACACTTACCACGCTGCACATTGGTCTGATCCTTGCTACTCATCTTCAGACGAAGAGGAAATCCATTACAGTGATACTCCGTAATGTATTGTATTGGCTTTGCCACAAACATAACACGTTGTATTCAGGACAAAATTTAGAATTTCTTTTCTGCAGTTTTACTTTAGTGACGTGTTACAAACAGGATGCATGTTTTGTAATATTTTTTATTCTGTACAGGCTTCCTTTTCGCTCTGTCAATTAGGTTAGTATTGTGGAGTAACTACAATGTTGTTGTTTCATCCTCAGTTCTCCTACTACAGCCATGAAAGTAACCGTTTTAAAGTCACCATTGACTTCATAGGGAAATCCCTGAGCGGTTTCCTTCCTCACCAGCAACTGCGTTAGGATGGACGCCTGTACCTTTGTAGTGACGACACCATCCAAAGTGTAATTAATAACTTCACCATGCTCAAAGGGATATTCAATGTTTGCTTGCTTTTTAAAAATGTATTTATATATATATTTTTTAATACACCCATTTACCAATAGGTGCCCTTGTTTGCGAGGCATTGGAAAACCTCCCTGGTCTTTGTGGTTTAAATGCACGGCTTGACTGAAGGACCTTACATGTAATTGTATGTGTGGGGTACAGAGATGAGGTAGTCATTCAGAAATCATGTTAAACACTATTATTGCACAGAGTGAGTCCATGCAACTTATTATGTGACTTGTTAGGCAAAAAGGTCAGTCCAACAGAATACCTACTTTGGTGTAGTAGTGGTAAAAGTCGGCGACTGCTCCGAGGGTCTGATGAGGGAGCTCTACAGCAGCGTGGAAGTTCTCCTTCAGTCTGTCCAGATCCTGCACCCACTCTTCCCTGGTCTGGGCATCACCAGGAGGCAGAGTGTCAGCTAACGTGTGGATCACATCCTCAGCACAGTGGACTAGAGCCTGGCAGCAGGGAGAGAAGACATCCATACAGCAGCTTTAATACGTCAATGCACCCATTTTAGGAGGAAAATATCAGAGTAGCCTATATTTACCATGGCGGGTGTATAGATGGATGCCTCAAATTCAGATGTTAACGTCTCAGCCTTCCTCGCATCTTTAACGATCTCTATTCTGTAAGGCTGGAGCTTCTCTTTCTGACAACTTTTAATCTGTTCAGTTATCTGCAAGTGGAGGTAAATGAACCAAAATAAACAAAAACACATGATGGGTCATTTTCATTGGGCACCAAATGGCACTTAAAACAGTGAGGGACTACCTGGATATTTTGCACAAATATTTTCTGTTGCGTGCCCTAATGAACACAACCCTGGAGTAATTGTTATGTATTATAACCCACCTGCTGTGCCTCATCACGCAGCTGGTAGACCTGCACCTGGAGGTGGGCCTTAGAGAAGGCCTGTTGCCACAGCAACTCTATTGTTTCAGCAGCCGCAGTTATCCTTTCAACAAAGACAAGAGACCTTAAACCTGTGGAAAACACTTATTGTAGAAGACTACTATGCTGAACCTTGAAATAGAACAGCATAATGTATCCATTGACAGCTTTGCATAGAAAGTTAGAAATGTGTGTAAAATGCATAATTAGTCTCCTCAACAATACATTTAAACTCACACTATACTCCTCCCTCTAAATGATTGGTCAAAATGTACTGGTTAAGCACTCTACCTGGGCCTGGTTTTCCAAAAGCTACACTGAACAACAAAAAATCTACAGAACATGTAAAGTGTTGGTCCCATGTACATTTGTTTACATCCCTGTTAGTGAGCATTTCTCCTTTCCCAAGATAATCCATCCACCTGACAGGTGTGGCATAGCAAGAAGCTGATTAAACAGCATGATCATTACACAGGTGAAACTTGTGCTGGGGGCAATAAAAGACCACAGATGTCTTAACTTTTGAGGGAGCGTGCAATTGGCATGTTGACTGCAGGAATGTCCACCAGAGCTGATGCCTGAGAACATAAGCCAACTCCTACGTCGTTTTAGAGAATTTGGCAGTACGTCCAACCGGACTCACGTGTATGGCGTCGTATGGGCGAAACGCTGTCAAAGCTGTGAACAGTGTGCCCCATGGTGGCGGTGAGGTTATGGCATGGGCAGGCATGAACTAAGTACAATGAACACAATTGCATTTTATCGATGGCAATTTGAGTGCACAGAGATACCGTGACGAGATCCTGAGGCCCATTTTTTATTTTAAGATATCTGTGACCAACAGATTCCCAGTCATGTGATATCCATAGATTAGGGCCTAATTAATTAATTTCCTTATACGAACTGTAACTAAGTAAAATCTTAAATTGTTGCATGTCAAGTTCACATTTTCTCAAAACAATCGTTACCAAAGTTGACCTTGAAAACGCTTGTTATTTAACGACTGCCTCAGACCAGTCGAGGAACAGCTAAGTACGTCGTTTTATGCTTTTTTTTGGCCTTCCACGTCACTTTATACACAGAAGATCTCCGCTAAACGCAAAATCAAAATGTTCATCTGTCTTTGTGACGTTGAACAAAATTTGACTGACTACAAGTAAACTTGCCCATTTTTTTGCATAACATGGCAAAGGATATAAAGACGCGGCAGATTAAACCAGAGATGACTGTATTAAAAGATAAACGGTATAGGCTACAGACCTACAGTACCACTCAAAAGTTGACACACCTACTCATTCAAGAGTTTCTGTATTTTTACTATTTTCTACATTACGAAATAACACATATGGAATCATGTAGTATCCAAAAAAAGTGTTCGAAAATATATTTTGATTTGTGATTCGTCAAAGTTGCCCACCCTTTGCCTTGACAGCTTTGCACACTCTTGGCATTCTCTCAACCAGCTTCATGAGGTAGTCATTTGGAATGCATTTCAATGAACAGGTGTGATTTGTTAAAAGTTAATTTATGGAATTTCTTTCCTTCTTAATGCATTTGAGCCAATCAGTTGCGTTGTGACCAGGTAGGGGTGGTATACAGAAGACAGCCCTATTTGGGCTCCCGAGTGGCGCAGCGGTCCAAGGCACTGCATCTCAGCAAGAGGCGTCACTACAGTCCCTGGTTCGATTCCAGGCTGTATCACATCCAGCTGTGATTGGGAGTCCCATAGGGCAGCGCACAATTGGCCCAGCATCGTCCAGGTTTGGACATTGTAAATAAGAATTTGTTCTTTGTTGCCTAATTAAATAAAAGGTTAAATTAAAATACAAAAATTGGGTAAAAGACCAAGTCTGTTATGTTATGGCAAGAACAGCTCAAAAAAGCAAGACAGTCAGTCAATACGGAAAATGTGCAGTCGCAAAAACCATCAAGCGCTATGATGAAACTGGCTCTCATGAGGACCGCCACAGGAAAGGAAGACCCAGAGTTAACTCTGCTGCAGAGGATAAGTTCATTAGAGTTAACTGCACCCCAAATAAATGCGTCAGAGTTCAAGTATTTTTATACCTTTATTTAACTAAGTTAAGAACAAATTCTTATTTTCAATGACGGCCTAGAAACAGTGGGTTAAACTGCCTGTTCAGGGGCAGAACGACAGATTTGTACCATGTCAGCTCGGGGATACGCTCTAACCACTAGGCTACCCTGCCGCCCCAAATAACAGACATCTCAACAACTGTTCAGAGGAGACTGCAGCAATTCGAAGGCCTGATTCACACAAAGAAACCACTACTAAAAGGATACCAATAAGAAAGAGAATAAGAATAAGAAAGAGACTTGCTTGGGTCAAGAAACACCAGCAATGGAAATCTGTCCTTTGGTCTGAAGTATCCAAATTTGAGATTTTTGGTTCCAACCGCCGTGTCTTTGTGAGACGCAGAGTAGGTGAACGGATGATCTTTGCATGCATGGTTCCCACCGTGAAGTGTGGAACACCATAAAGAGGTGTTATGGTGTGGGGGTGCTTTGCTGGTGACACGGTCAGTGATTTATTTAGAATTCAAGGCACACTTAACCAGCATGGTTACCACAGCATTCTGCAGCGATATGCAGCATTCTGGAAAGACAGTTGGAAAAGTTCCTCACGAAACTGGTTGAGAGAATGCCAAGATTGTGCAAAGCTGTCATTAGGGCAAAGGGGGGCTACTTTGAAGAATCTAAAATATATTTTGATTTGTTTAACACTTTGCTGGTTACTACATGATTCCATCTGTGTGATTTCATAGTTTTGATGTCTTCACTATTATTCTACATTTACATTACATTTAAGTCATTTAGCAGACGCTCTTATCCAGAGCGACTTACAAATTGGTGCATTCACCTTATGATATCCAGTGGAACAACCACTTTACAATAGTGCAAATCTTAAACTCTTTTAAGGGGGCGGGGGGTTAGAAGGATTACTTTATCCTATCCTAGTATTCCTTAAAGAGGTGGGGTTTCAGGTGTCTCCGAAGGTGGTGATGATGACTCCGCTGACCTGGCGTCGTGAGGGAGTTTGTTCCACCATTGGGGTGCAGAGCACGCGAACAGTTTTTGACTGGGCTGAGCGGGAACTGTACTTCCTCAGAGGTAGGAGGCGAGCAGGCCAGAGGTGGATGAACGCAGTGCCCTTGTTTGGGTGTAGGGCCTGATCAGAGCCTGAAGGACGGAGGTGCCGTTCCCCTCACAGCTCCGTAGGCAAGCACCATGGTCTTGTAACGGATGCGAGCTTCAACTGGAGCCAGTGGAGAGAGCGAGGAGCGGGGTGACGTGAGAGAACTTGGGAAAGTTGAAACACCAGACGGGCTGCGGCGTTCTGGAATGTTGTAGGGTTTAATGGCACAGGCAGGGAGCCCAGCCAACAGCGAGTTGCAGTAATCCAGACGGGAGATGACAAGTGCCTGGATTAGGACCTGCGCCGCTTCCTGCGTGAGGCAGGGTCGTACTCTGCGAATGTTGTAGAGCATGAACCTACAGGAACGGGTCACCGCCTACACTCAAGCCCGGACTTGAACCCAACATTTCTGAAGAGACCTGAAAATAGCTGTGCAGCGACGCTCCCCACCCAACCTGACTGCGCTTGAGGATTTGCAGAAGCGTGGGAGAACTACACAAATACAGGCGTGCCAAGCATGTAGCGTCATACCCAAGAAGACTCGAGGCTGTAATCGCTGCCAAAGCTGCTTCAACAAAGTACTGAGTAAAGGGTCTGAATACTTATGTAAATGTAATATCTATTCTACAATGGGGAAGGATAGCAAAACAATTCTGCAGCATTGATGTTCCCCAAGAACACATAGGCCTCCATCATTCTTAAACGGAAGAAGTTGGAACCACCGACACTCTTCCTAGAGCTGGCCGCCCGGCCAAACTGAGCAATCGGTGAAGGACCATGATCAGGGAGGTGACCAAGAACACGATAGTCACTCTGACAGAGCTCTAGAGTTCCTCTGTGGAGATGGGAGAACCTTACAGAAGGATAACCATCTCTGCAGCACTCCACCAATCAGGCCTTTATGGTAGAGTGGCCAGACAGAAGCCACTCCTCAGTAAAAGGCACATGACAGCCGCTGGAGTTTGCCAAAAGGAACATAAAAAACCACGAGAAACAGTTTATCTGGTCTGATGAAACCAACCAACTCTTTGTCCTGAATGCCAAGAGTCACGTCTGGAGGAAACCTGGCACCATCCCTACGGTGAAGCATGGTGGTGCAGCATCAGCTGTGGGTATGTTATTCAGCAGCAGGGAGACTAGTCAGGATCGAGGCAAAGATAAACAGAGCAAAGTACAGAGACAACCTTGATGAAAACTGCTCTACAGAGCGGTCAGGACCTCAGATTGGGGCGAAGGTTCGCCTGCCAACAGGACAAACAACACTAAGCACACAGCCAAAAAAACACACAGGAGTGCTTTAGGACAAGTCTCTGAAGTCCTTGGGTGACCCAGCCAGAGCCCGGACTTGAACCCAACATTTCTGAAGAGACCTGAAAATAGCTGTGCAGCGACGTCCCCACCCAACCTGACTGCGCTTGAGGATTTGCAGAGAAGCGTGGGAAAAACTACCAAAATACAGGCGTGCCAAGCTTGTAGCGTCATCCCAAGAAGACTCGAGGCTGTAATCGCTGCCAAAGCTGCTTCAACAAAGTACTGAGTAAAGGGTCTGAATACTTATGTAAATGTAATATCTATATATATATTTTTTTGCAAAGAAATCTAAAACCAGTTTTTGCTTTGTCATTATGGGGTATTGTGCGTAGATTGATGAGGGGGGAAAAACGATTTAATCCATTTTAGAATAAGGCTGTAACGTAATAAAATGTGGAAAAAGTCAAGGGGTCTGAATACTGAATCCCAATGCACTGTAGGTGATAATATCTCTTGGAGCTGATCCGTCACTATTGTGGAATCATTTGAACGTTAGAGGGATTGGAAAGGGAAAATACTGACCATTTACTTAGATCCGATCAGTATCGACATGCCTCGACGCACTTAGCAAACGTTCTCTCTGCGTGGCGTTTTAGGAAACGCATGCAACATGTTTTGTTGGAAAGCTGCATCGTTAAAAAAAACACTCGTAAGCCTAAATTCCATCGCTATCGGGAAACCGGGCCCTGCTATACAGTACAGTACCTGCTGTAGTTCTGCAGCATATTGAAGGCTGTGTGGGTGAAGAGGGCCGTCCCAGCCATGGCCTGATAGCACGAGTCATTCTCAAGGTAGCGCAGCTTCTCCACCACATGATCACAGTGCTTTAGCAGCTCATCCAAGCCCAGCTCTCTACACCACAAAAACAGCCATTCCATCAACTTTATAAAACATACAGGGGCAGTCAATACAGGGGCGCAGGACTTATATACATGGAACTACACAGGTAGATCATTCACCAGGCGTTGCAACTTGAGAGGCAGGTAACTTAAGCCCTTAAAAAGCACCGTTACAGTAGGAAGTGAGCAGTGCTATAGGTGCGGATCAACTCAGCTTACACCTGTACTACCCAAAGTAGGCCCTTGTTATGTCCAACTGAAAGAGAGAGCAAAGGTGAAAATGGAGACCCTCACCTCCGCAGCAGTTGGAACTTGGCTTCGCTGCTGTAACAGAAGTCATTCAGTTCGGTGAAGGCAGAGGGCATAGGCTGTCTGGAGAGTGTCTGCAGGGTGGAAATACACGACGGGAGCCTCTGGACCACTGAGAGAAACTCTTGGACAAAGGCATCAATCTCCTGCATAAACAAAAGTCCAAGAAGAGATGTTAGAGGGAAAAATCAGAGGGTGATTATAAAGTAGGTCAAAAAAAATTATGTCAGTCCTGTTGCATCAGAAAAGCATTATTCATATACTTGTCTAAGTTGTACAACCACAAACCAATTATTCCGAAATAAAACCCAAATATACAGCCATATCAAACCTAAAGTTTGATAACCTACTAAAAATATAGAGGAGATTGTTTTGCCAAGAATGTGCATTTAGTTACTGTTACAGCGCAGTATAGTATGCGAAAACATTCATTATAGCGTCCCAAAACAGACTGCCCTCACAGTACTAATGAATACTGTCAACATGGATGAATGCCCAGTCGAACGAGTGAATATGACCAAATGGTGAGAGGGGGCCGCCTTTCACTTGGTAATGAGGTCAACTGATTGCAGTCTGCAATTCTGCAAGCTTCACCAAGGTAACAAACAATGGCTCTGGGGCTGCATCACTGAAACGCATGAATGGATTAATGAATGAAAGATCTCCATACAGGATGACAGTTGAATCACTGGCCTTTTCTCAATTGGATTTGCTCATCTCCTGTCTCCTCAGTCCTCTCTCACCTCCTTTTGAAAAAGGTAAATCGAGAAGAGGAAACATGGACGAAAATGCGCTTGTATGAAATGAGACTTCTTCACTCGCACGTCAGTAAATTCCATTTACGGGGTGAATCCCCAAATAAGTGTAAAGTGATAAATTAAGTTAGATGTGCAAGACATTTTAAACAATTTGCTACTTATCGTTTTAAATGTGTACATGTTTTTCTCCTTAGACAAAACAAAAGCAGATTGAAAGGGGGTGTGGCAGACTTCAAAACTCTTCCACAAAGGACCCACATGACTATCCTGATGAAAGGTGGCTAGAGGGGAGGACTCGTCCGTTCACCTACTAACGAATTGGCATCGAATTGGCATCTCTTCGACCACTTATCGGTTTCCGACTCACAGAGAGAGGACAGAGGAGAGGGTGGAGGACAGAGGAGAGGGTGGAGGGAGGACAGAGGAGAGGGTGGAGGGCAGACTTTTCCCCAAATGAGAAATGGCCACTGACTGCACACTTTTCTCTCCAGATAGATGAACTAAATCTACCATGGAACACCCACCATCACAGATTGTTCTGAAATAGTTTCTATAGTTAGAAACAGAACATTAGCATTCATGCAACCTTATTTTACTGTGGATATAGATACTTTTGTACACGTTTCCTCTAGCATCTTCACAAGGTCCTTTGCTGTTGTTCTGGGATTGATTTGCACTTTTCGCACCAAATTACGTTCATCTTTAAGAGACAGAATGCGTCTCCTTCCTGAGCGGTATGGCGGCGTGGTCCCATGGTGTTTATACTTGCGCACTATTGTTTGTATAGATGAACGTGGTACCTTCAGGCGCTTGGAAATTACTCCCAAGGATGAACCAGACTTGTGGAGGTCTACAATTTTTTTCTGAGGTCTTGGCTGATTTCTTTTGATTTTCCCATGATGTCAAGCAAAAAGGCAGTGAGTTGGAAGGTAGGCCTTGAAATACATCCACTCAAATTATGTCAATTAGCCTATCAGAAGCTTCTAAAGCCATTACATAATTTTCTGGAATTTTCCGAGCTGTTTAAAAGGCACAGTCAACTTAGTGTATTTAAACTTCTGACCCACTGGAATTGTGATACAGTGAATTATAAGTGAAATAATCTGTATGTAAACAATTGTTGGAAAAATGCTTGTGTCATGCACAAAGTAGAGGTCCTAACCGACTTGTCAAAACTATAGTTGCTTAACAAGAAATTTGTGGCGTGGTTGAAAAACGAGTTTGAATGACTCCAACCTAAGTGTATGTAAACTTTCGACTTCAACTGTACATATATGAGTAATGTAATATATGTAAACATTACTAAAGTGGCATTGTTTAAAGTGGCTAGTGATCCATTTGTTAAAGTGGCCAGTGATTGGATCTCCATGTAGGCAGCAGCCTCTCTGACTTAGTGATTGCTTTTTAGCAGTCTGATGCCTTGAGATAAAAGCTATTCTTCAGTCTCTCGGTCCCAGCTTTGATGCACCTGTACTGACCTCGCCTTCTGGATGGTAGCGGTGTGAACAGGCAGTGGCTCGGGTGGTTGTCTTTAATATTTTTTGCCTTCCTGTGATGTTGGGTGCTATAGGTGTTATGGAGGGAAGGTAGTTTGCCCCCGGTGATGCATTGTGCAGACCGCACTACCCTCTGGAGAGCCTTGAGGGCGGAGCAGTTGCCATACCAGGCTGTGATACAGCCCGACAGAATGCTCTCAAATGTGGATCTATAAAAGTTAGTCAGGGTTTTGGGTGACAAGCCCAAATTCTTCAGCCTCCTGAGGTTGAAGAGGCACTATTGCACCTTCTTCACCACACTGTTTGTGTGGGTGGACCATTTCAGTTTGTCGTTGATATGTACGCTGAGGAACTTAAAACTTCCCACTTTCTCCACTACTGTCCCTTCGATATGGAAAGGGGGGTGCTCCCTCTGTGTCACGGCTGTTGAAAGGAGCGGACCAAGGTGCAGCGTGGTGAGCGTACATTTTCTCTTTATTTTAGAACTGACGCCGACAAAACAATAAACAATACAAAACAAACCGTGAAGCTCAAAGGCTATGTGCCCTAAACAAAGTCAACTTCCCACAAAAACAGGTGGGAAAAAAGGCTACCTAAGTATTCCCAATCAGAGACAACGGTAGACAGCTGTCCCTGATTGAGAACCATACCCGGCCAAAACATAGAAATAGAAAATCATAGAAACACAAAACATAGAATGCCCACCCCAACTCACGCCCTGGATCTCTAAGGTCAGGGCGTGACACTCTGCTGTTTCCTGAAGTTCACAATCTTCTCCTTTGTTGACGTTGAGTGAGAGGTTGTTTTCCTGACACCACACTCCGAGTGCCCTCACCTCCTCCCTGTAGGCTGTCTCGTCATTGTTGGTAATGAAGCCTACTACTGTTGTGTCGTCTGCAAACTTGATGATTGAGTTGGAGGCGTGCATGGCCATGCAGTCGTGGGTGAACAGAGAGTACAAGAGGGGGCTGAGCACACAACCTTGTGGGGCCCCAGTGTTGAGGGTCAGCGAGGTGGAGAAGTTTTCTACCTTCACCACCTGGGGGCGGCCCATCAGAAAGTCCATGACCCAATTACACAGGGCAGGGTTGAGGCCCAGGGCCTCCAGTTTGATGATGAGCTTGGAGGGTACTATGGTGTTGAATGCTGAGCTGTAGTCAATGAACAGCATTCTTACATAGGTATTCCTCTTGTCCAGATGGGATAGGGCAATGTGCAGTGTGATGACAATTGCATCGTCTGTGGACCTGTTAGGGCGGTATGCAAACTGAAGTGGGTGGCCGGTAAGGTGGAGGTGACTATCCTTGACTGGTCTTTCAAAGCACTTCATGATGACAGAAGTGAGTACTACAGGGTGGTGGCAAAATAATGTTTCAGGAATGCTAATCTTATCTGTTTCCAACTACAGAAACAATTTCAGCACAATCTGAGATGTGGGTGTCAATAATCAATAATGTTTTTGTGCTTTTGTGCTTGAACATCCCTTGTCGGTTGTTCACTTGAAAGGAATATAGTTTGTATTGAAAGCAAAGTTCTGTCCATCTAGTCATTTCATCCTCAAGGCAGGCAGAAAATAAAGAACAGAGGATTGGAGCCCCCAGCGAGGCCGTCCATCAACCACTGATGCGCAGAGGAGGACAATGCTGCTATTCGTGAAGTTAAGACTCATCATAAAACCTCCAGATAATCAACCGATCAAAGCTTGCTGCCCTTTTAAGATCACACATTACAGTCTTGACAAGAGTAGTCTTGTATTGACTAAAATGTATGAGAAAAGTCCAGGTTACATCATTTTACAGAATGAGTAGTGGCACAAGTAATCCATGGAATTCTTTGCAAGAACTGGCATGAGAAAATTAATTCTGGTGAGGTTACAGGAAAATTAATGGGAACAATAAGCATTTTACAACTGGCATAACTATTCACTTGACCATGATGTCAAATAACACAGGTTGAAATGACAATACTATTAACATAACAATACAGTCCATGTAAATGATTGTAAAAGACATACCCTGATAAATGTTACACAACTCCGATGACAGTAAACCAGGTAGCCTCCTAAAGCCGCAGTCAACTGGCTTCTATCAATGTAATTGGAAAGTTCGAAGACTTCTTTCAGCAGAACTCTCTGTTGGTATTAAAAGGATGTTTAGCCCCACACACATACTAATTTCATGCTACTCGTGGAAGGTGAAATCACAGTCAGTGAGTGAAATCATCTTACCTTGAACGGAGCAACATAAGACTTTGATGGTACCAGTTTCAACAATAGTTTCAGAACATCTTTTGTTTCCGGTTGAATCATGTATACAGTGTACGCAGCTAGATGGGGTGAGAAATGCATGTTACATTTTCATCAATATTAATTAATGACAACAAGTCAAAAATCACACTCATTCTAACAGTACAAAGATAGGGAACACCGAAATCCTCCCCAGATTTGAAATTGTAATGAGCACCACTTTTGTCTGTGGCCATGATAAATGAGGATGACAAACTGACCTGAAGATTCACAGCACTATTTTCAAAAATGACTAAACAAAATGTACTATAGAGTATGATTACTAAAATGATAAGGTCGTTCTACTAAAAGTAATCAGACAAATAAAGCCACGGTGAACTGTGTATTGCAGATTTCCAAACAACCGATTTAGCTCAGATAATGCAATTCCACTAGAGCTAGTCTATTTTTAAATAACTGAAGGCATATGATCCAGTTTTTTTAGCCCCAAGAACAATTCCACTATGAACAATCACAAACTGCGTTGTGCCCTGAAGAGCAACCTCAGACAAAATCCCTTTAAATTGGCTAAATTTCATTGAGTTACATAGGAGTGACAGAAAGGCCAATCATAGGTTGTATTTTTTATTTAACCTTTAACTAGGCGAGGCATCTTATTGCTGAACATCTATGTGGTTGAACTGGACACAACAATAAATAATGTGAACAATTCCCACACAATATTCTATAAAAAAGAACAAAGATTTATGTAAAAGTGGACTAAGGTGTAGGCCTACTAATTGACATTATGAACCAATTATGATGTTTGTTACTGTATAATAAAGCAATACTTACAATCCACCTAGAACAACATTCTAAGAAAGGTACCTCAAGGAGAAGAAGACTTTCAGAGATGAACCTAGTAGTAGTAAGAGTGGCTTGTCTCAAATCAGCCACAACTGAAACCAAGCTCTCCTCCTATTTCTTACTATAAAAAAGTGGTATTAGTAAAGCTTAACATGACTTCCATGCATGTCTGTACAATCTTAAAATTACATCTAAAACACACATTACATTGTAGCCTTGATACATACTTGTGCAAACAGAGAAAGTCGTGTATGAAGTCAACCACTTCAGCTTTGCTTAGATCTAAAAGGTTGCCATGAGCATCCACAGGGAACATAACCAGAGGATATCCATGCTGATCAAAGGCACCTGTTGAAATAATTTCATGGTCTCATTGTTAGTTAGTAGAATTAATATCGTGTTATTGTTGTTTTGTCAAGTTTGAATGTTACATTTTGCACCTTGTAGCCATGATGAATTGAATGCACATGTTTATTATAGCCTACCAGGGAAAACCACTGCTCCCGAGTTCAACACATGATCTGGAGGCAACGGCGGGGGGGGGGGGGCCCTTGGAATTCTGAAAGGATTTGTGGGAAACGAATACTTACATTAGAAACATGCCGGAGAACAATTTAATTGGCCTTTCCCCACTAACTGTAGAAACCTGAGCGACCAGCGCATTCCTAGCCCCCTCCCAACTTGTAGAAAAACTATTCTCACTACAATAAATCATTCACAACAGAGCTTATTTGCAGACACACTTTACACCTTTCATTGTATCACAAACACAAACGCTACCGCCACACGTTACAGTAGATACACATGTACAAAGTTAGAATGTTGCTAACAAATTATCAAGCTCGATTCTTACCTTTTGCGTGGCGGCGGCTCATTGTATGCTTCTCTCAGTCCTATCCTAAAACAGGGAATTTTTACTCGGATTAAAGGTCAGGAATTGTGAAAAATGGAGTTTAAATGTATTTGGCTAAGGTGTATGTAAACTTCCGACTTCAATTGTATGTCACGTTCTCCTGTTATCTTTCCCCGCCCTCCAAGTTTGAAGTTATAAATTAGGGCTCACAGCATCCACTCAATGGGTTGCTCAACCGCATGATCCCCTTCTCAATGGATGCAACATGGCGGAAACAAGTGGACTAGATCCCAATTCTCTTTAAAAACCATAACTAAAATAGAATGCTATGTTTGACATGGTTTTATTTGGGAAATATGAGTGGATCGTTTATAAATTGTTTGGCAAGAAAATTATCATAAAGCCTTAATTTGGTCAGTTAGGATCACCACTTTATTTTATGAATGTGAAATGTCAGAATAATAGTAGAGAATGATTTATTTCAGCTTATATTTCTTTCATCACATTCCCAGTGGATCAGACGTTTACACACACTCAATTAGTATTTGGAAGCATTGCCTTTAAATTGTTTAACTTGGGTCAAACATTTTGGGTAGCCTTCCACAAGCTTCCCACAATAAGCTGGGTGAATTTTGGCCCATTCCTCCTGACAGAGCTGTTGTAACTGAGTCAGGTTTGTAGGCCTCTTTGCTCACAAACGCTTTTTCAGTTCTGCCCACATATTTTCTATAGGATTGAGGTCAGGGCTTTGTGATGGCCACTCCATTACCTTGACTTTGTTGTCCTTAAGCCATTTTCCCACAACTTTGGAAGTATGCTTGGGGTCATTGTCCATTTGGAAGACCCATTTGCGACCAAGCTTTAACTTCCTGACTTATGTCTTGAGATGTTACTTCAATATATCCACATAATTTTCCTCCCTCATGATGCCATCTATTTTGTGAAGTGCACCAGTTCCTCCTGCAGCAAAGCACCCCCACAACATGATGCTGCCACCCCCGTGCTTCACAGTTGGGATGGTGTTCTTTGGCTTGCAAGCTTCCCCATTTTTCCTCCAAACATAACAATGGTCATTATGGCCAAACAGTTCTATTTTGTGTTTGAACAGACCAAAGGACATTTCTCCAAAAAGTACGATCTTTGTCCCCATGTGCAGTTGCAAACCGTAGTTTTTACCTTACCTCACGCCTCTTCGGTTGCAGCTTTAATACACTTCTCCTTCTCATTTTGAAACTCGGTCATGTAATACTGGTGTATATTTTCTCTTTTATCTACAATTCAATGTGATAGTCGCTTAAACATCTGTTACAGACTGCCATCATTGATAAGTAGTATCATTGGAGTGTATCTAATAAAGGTTTGGACATATCAATGAGGTTTGAGTGAGTACTCAACTGCTTCAGCTTTATCAGTGTTGCCATACAAAGCTGTGAGTACGGCTAGTGGGCTCTCGCTTTCTTGCAGTTCGTCTTTCACCTCTAGACACACAGGAAGGATTCTGTGAAGCTTCTATTCCCACGTTGGGTTTCCCTTGCTCTTTGACTCTGTCCATTTTAGCTTGTACACTGGACCTCACCTCACAAAGTACATCATTATTGAAGTATTATCTCCCAACCCATAGGGTGGGATATCTTGCTCTATTTAAAACTAGCTACAGAGATCTGTTTAATGTACTTAAAATGCTGCCTTGTAGAAGAAAAAAAAACTATAAGAACATTTGACTTCAAATGCATGTATCTGAAAAAGGAAAAACTCTTTGTGATGCATCCTATTGAGCTGTTTTAACACTGGTCAGCTCTTTCTTGACGTGGAATTTTTATGGGTTTACGTTACTGTATTTATTCTCTAAAGTAAATTGTTTTTTCAATAGTTGAATAAATGAATCCAACAGCTATTGCCTAATTTTAACAATATTTAATAACCATAATCATTTTATACACAGATCCAGTGCTTTCAGGCCATGCCATTTCCCCACAATAATGTTCAGGATATATTGCATATCTGGTGTGATCAGTCCCATTTCGAGGTTTTCCTCCTCATGTTCTTCTCCCCTTCACTGTCAATAGCTTCATACAGCTGCTGGTCGTTATCTTTGGTGGCGTGAAGGTAGCCCAGGTAGCCCACACACAATGTGATAGTTATAAGTCCAAAGGCCATCACAGGCTTGTTCTGTAAAACAAATAAACCACAAATGTAATGACATGTGATAACAAACTCCTATGTACCTAATAAAATTGTAGCCGAGGAGTTCGTCAGTAGGCCTTACTGGTCTAATGAAGAGCTCAGGGTTAACAGCTCGGAAAAGTGTGGTGGTCTTCGCTCCTCTCAGGCCAGGAATCCTGAAATTCCCTTCTTTCGTAGCATCCTTATCGCTTCCAGATGCCATTGTACAAGTATGTTGAGTCTTTTTCGTGCAACCCTATTGTATGAAAGAGTGCAAAGCGTTTGAGGAAACGTTATTGATGGAAAACATTCCGAAAAATCAAAGGCGCATGCACAAAACGTCCATTTGTTTTGAAAGTCATAACAGTCAACGAATGCAACAAGAAATGTCTGTATGATACAATTATACAGCGCCACCGCGTGGATGGAGTACACTGCTACGGAACAGCCTTTGGTTTGGCATTTAGCTTTACAGTGGCCTATACCAAAGACTCAGCATAAACAATTGTACGTTATTTCCGTGTATTCAGAAAAAAGTGTAATAGCTATTTAGCCTTACACAGGGAGACAGGTGAAGACCCATTATTAACAGTCAAGTCACAGGACACCTGGAATGACAATTAAATAATGACCAATAGCCACATAGAAGTCAGCACTTGAAAGGGACATTCAAATAACAATTTAACTTAGATACAATTCTGTAGGACTTTTTTATTATTTCAGCAATGCAATTTGAACTCATTGACTGATATTTCCTACCACTGATGTTCAGAAAATAGACAGTGTTCAATTTAGGATGATTTTTATTTACCTTTGTCACATTTCTCAACATACCTTCAGAAACAGTCTTTAATGTTAAACCTACAATCTAATAAAGATAATGATAGGCCATATATGCTAAAAGAAAAATACACATACAGGGTACATTTAATTAACTATGCTAAGGATTTTTATAGTGCCGCTCGTCCGCAATAGAATATCCAAATAAGCCCTCTGCGTACCAAATAGGTGTGGCCTCTTCGACAGGTGTGTTTAACGTGGAAATCGACTGCAGTAGCAAGCATCAGAAAAAACTGCAATAGCCGGTTTCTAGTCTGTGAGTTAATTATTTTCTTTCAATATTGTATTTGTCTGAACATAATAGTGATCCTAAGATGGCTAAACCTATCTAATCTATGCTACTGGAAAATGCACACTGTCACAGATCAAGTTGAGTACTTGAAATTAATCAATGGCAATTTATTCACTGGAGAGTAATAGTAAAGATATAAGCTTTCGGTTTTTGTAAAAGGGTAATTCATTTATACATGATGCTACTGTACTGCTCCCCAGGAAATACAGAGCCAGTAGAAGTTCTCATTGTAAAAAGTGCAACAAGCATATTAAAGAGGAACATATTCATTCCTACACAGATATTGTCAACTTGATATTTGCCCTTTCCATTTTCTTTTATTTGGTTACACTTTACATAACATTGTCATTATTACACTGTAATATGTGTAAGTAGCCTACAGTGTTAACAAGTATATATAATACTTGTTTCTATTGACAGTGAAGAGAATAATGGTGAATATAGAAATGTAGCCACGGAGCAACAAAAAACCTACAGTAGAACTCTATTATGTCCTATGTATGATTGTAAACGATTTCTATTGTTAGACGATGACTTCATAACAGGCAGAACTTAGTATTGGCCTTGTATCTACAGGGTTTTGTCCCAAATGGCAGCTTATTCTCTAGTACATAGTGCACTACTTTTGAACAGCCTGGTCAAAAGTAGTGCACTATGTAGGGAATGTGGTTCCATTTGGGACGTATGATGCTTTCTACAGTTTCTCGATCCTCCACAGGCTCATGTAATTAGAGAGATGTCAAACTGGGGGTTTCTGGAAACCATCCTGAGTGGGGTGAACAAATACCCCACAGTCATCGGGTGCATCTGGCTCTCCATCGTCTTCATCTTCCGTATCGTTGTGTACGTGGCGGCTGCTGAGCATGTCTGGAAGGACGAGAACAAGGACTTTGTCTGCAACATCCAGCAGCCTGGTTGTGAGAACATGTGCTTCGACCATTTCTTCCCCATCTCCACGTGGGCCCTCCAGCTCATCATGGTGTCCACTCCCTCCTTGTTGGTGGCTCTACACGTGGCCTACCACGAGAACAGGGAGAGGAGGCATGGGAAGAAGCTCTATGAGGACAATGGCAGGATTGACCGAGGCCTGCTCTGCACCTATATCATCAGCCTCGTCTTCAAGACTACCTTCGAGGTGGGCTCCCTCCTGGCCTTCTACTTCCTCAACAGTGGCTTTGACGTTCCCAGACTGCTTCGCTGCAGCCTGGACTCTTGCCCAAACACCGTCGACTGCGACACCGCCAAAGCCACTGAGGTCTTTCTTTACATCATGGGCTATACATCCATATTGTGCTGAATGTCTCAGAGATGGTGTACATTCTATCAAAACAGTGCTGGAAGTGTTTCAGCAAGCACTACATCCCTATTGAAGAGAGGGCTAGTCGGCATTGTCCCCATCAGCAACAGTACCTCAGCCCACACTTAACAAAGATACGATGAGCTCAAGATCCAGCAACAAAGGACAACCAATCCATCCCCTCTTGAAAGACCCACTATGCAGAAATTGCACCTCCATTTCCTGGTTGCTAAAACTCTAATAGTTTGCCTAATTTAAGTTTGTGACAAAACAAGTGAGTATAGTGTAGAGAATCACTGTACCATCTAAACCACTATATTTTACATAACCAAAGATATTGTATTTTCAGCTGTTGGAAGCTGGTGCACAAAACCAAAAGTAATATATCATAGAAATAGCACTTGTTAGACATTTAAAAAGTTACATATTGCAGCTTTTTAAATTACATTCTAATTTATTAAATTAAGTGTGATCAGGAATTCATTGCACTTTAATGATTTCAGAAACTGAAGTTATTCACCTTAAACGTATACTGTTACTTTTAGTATTAGGGTTGTATTGATGGCATTTATGTCTCAACTCTGTGTGATACACGTAACTAGTATAATTTATTTGCTAATCACCTTTGGTATTATGTTTATGGTGAAATCTCAAATTCAACCTTTATGCTTCCACTTTCCGTGTTGATGGACTGCACTCATACATAGACCATGCCTTTTTCCTTACTGACATCACAGCATTCATTTTGTGTTCATGTCATGTCTCTAGTGGAGGCCATTTACGTAAATATGACTGTCAGTGTAAATCTAATCTATAAATTGGTAGATTCATTCCATTGCTTTCATCTTTCATGGGCTATAGTGCCAGTGCTAACTTTTATGATAAACAACCTTGATTGGTAGAAATATCTATATGGTTGAATTTTAGGTAATGCAGTACTCTGCTGATCTTTCATGATTAATGATGAATAGACCCCCATAAAACTTGCATAAAAAAATTGTATGCTGTTTAGTGTGTGATATCACAAGTCTATTGTTAAATTACATTCCTCTTTTACACCAAGCACTTTTTACTGACTCTTTGCTGATTATAAGAGCTCCAGCACTCCTCCTTGTGCAATGCATCTCTTGTACTTGAGTGGTTTTACGTGTGTCTGGGCCATAATACAAAGTACATTTTTTTAAATAGATCATTCTACCAATTTCCCTGAAAACTATTTTTCCTGTGGGGGAATATGTCTTCTAATCGCCTATAATTAAAACAAAATTACATATGACCACTTGATAAAAATAAACACCAGTGAGAAATCCAAGCTATAATAAAACTTTTATCTCAATTAAGTTAGACTGCTGGTGGCAGTAATTGATTCAAAAAACAATATGTACACACAACATTGTCTACATACAAATTAAAATATACAAGGCATGTTGAAACAACATTCACAAACTATACACAAAATCACATTCCATTTTTTTTGAAAGACCATTTCATTAAAAGTCCCATGGGGATACTTAACATCCGTTATGTTTTTTCCCCTCCATTTAAAATGTTGTTTGCAAAGGCCATACAATGTGCTGGGAAGCTTCATAAATACAAGCATGCTTAATTTATCCTACCCATAACATCATATAAAATGAGCTCAATATATACACTGTATAAGAAGGATTTTTACAGACTCAAGGTTACAGTAAATAACTTGTATTATTGTATATTTTTAAAACAACTTTCACATAGTCCACTAAAAAAACAATGGATTTATATTTTGCAGTGAAAAATGAATATTGTTTTGTATTATTGTTTTGGGCACCAATCAGCTGCAGGTTGAAAACCGTTCTAATCCTGAGTTACCGTGTTTCGACAAGCAAAACATTCAGTTGATACTAATCGCAATCTATTTTTCTAATATCACTGTGGGTCGCATTTCCTGGAGCTGCTTTAGCAGAATATCAGCAACGTCTGAAAAGGCTTTGTCTACTACAATTTTCACATTGTTAAGAGATGTCAGCTTCTGAGGGTTCCTGAACTCAAGGGTATCAAAGCCTTTTGGGTAATGCAAATATGCCTCTGACCTTTTGCACAACACTGTAGCGTTCCCTAGTTGAATCCTCTTCTTTACAGAATTTTTAGGTGGGTTTGACTGCTCCAAGAACTTTAAGAAAGACATCTCGAATCCCATGGGCTTAAAGGAGGTCAATGTTTCACTTTGATCGTTCATTTCATCCTGGGTAAGGACAGTGCTAGAGGAGTCGTAGTCTGATCCATTTTCTCCACAGTAAACTGCATTACTCCTAGTCAGTCTGGACACTCTCTTGCGTTTGACAATTTTTTCTAAATTACTTTTCCGTGGTCGCCCTCTCTTGCGTTTCACCACCACAGAGCTATCAGATACGGTTTCTGAAGTTTCATCATACGAGGGTTTGGTGTCAGACAGTCCGCCCTGCCCCCTTCTCCGTAAGGCGGGTTTTGAATACTCATCATACTCACTTCCTTCTAGGCCCGTGTCTGCTGTGTCCTCACTGTCGGATATCTCGGAGGTTGTCTCAGACTTGGAGTCATCGCTCCTGGCAGACCGAGGGTTCCTACGTCGGGGGTATTTCTTGCAGAATATGAAGTGGCTTCTCTGCTCTTCTAAGTATCGCTCGGACAGTCCGTGCCCCATGTAGTGCTTCATGATGCTCCGTTCGGACTTCATCACTGAATCACAGCCCTTTATCATGCAAGGGTATTGCAAGGTGGACTTCTTTATGCACATCGCAGATGCTTCATCCTTAGTTTTCAAGGAAGGTTTTCCATATTTAGTCCAATGATTTTTTTCCGTCTTGTCAGTTTTCTTTTTGTCACCTCCCTTCTCTGTAATCTTTTTGTTGCTCTCTATGTTTTCTTTCCCATCACTTGATTTAGTCAGTTGGTAATGGGAATTCTTGGAGCTGGGTTTCCCAAGATCTTCACTTTTCTGTTGGCTCATCAGTTGGAGTTTGTAAAGGTCATGATGCTTTTTCATGGTGTGCCTCAGCAGGTTTGACTTTGTAGCATAAGCGTGGTCACAGCCATCAACATCACATTGGAACATCCCATCCACAGATTCCATTTTGGATAGTTTTGCCTTGTCGTGTTCTTTTTCAATATGTCCTATATACTTCCAGAAAGCAGTGAAGGACGTTGTGCACCCTTGCTGATCACAACTGAATCTGCCTAGGTTGATGTTGGACATTAGAGATCCTGCTTTATCCAGGCTGAACTTGTGAAGCTGGAGGTAATGCTGTAACAGGTTGGGGACATCTTGGAATACTCTCGAGCAGTCGCTCACTTGACATCGGAATTCCGTTAGCTGGTTGACTTCACACTCTGGTTCCTCATCCATAACTCTCTCCTGCTTGATGTCTTTTTTCTCAGCCGGTTCATCATTTTGAATTTCACACGTGGACAGAGCAGACTGATGGACAGCCCTGTAATGGAGGATTAAATTATGCTGAATGGTGAAGGCTGCTGCACATCCTTGATGAACACAGCGATATGGCCTGTATGGACTGAAAGCATTATTTGCCTCAGACTTCTTCTCTTTCGTCTTCTTGGAAATTTCAACTTTAGGCTTTGGTCCTCGCTGCTGCTTGACTTTGGGTGACGTTTCTAGCGAGGGACCACAAACCTGAAGGGGATCTGACGAAGCTGGTGTCATTGAAGCAGCTCTGTCTGTCAGATAGCCTCCAGACTGTTGACTGTAATGACTAGGCATAGAAGGAACTGGTATGTTTTGTCCATTTGACCATTGATCTGTATCAGGAGCAGTCATTAAGGGGACTTGGGGTATTGTTGAGCAGTGTACATTCATTTGATATTCAGACGTTGGCATCAACGGAGTCACTGTCTGATCATGCATGGGTATCCTTTGCATTGGCTGCATTCCCATGGAGAGAGTGTTATCATTAAATCTCGAGTTAGCCATGCCTCGAGAAGTCTGCTGTTGTGAGTGGTATTCTTGCTTTGTCCTTTCTCCTGAAGCAAACAAGTTGTTTCCAGTCCCATCCTGATTTTGGTTAACATCCGGGTGTGAATATTGACGTGTAATATCCTCTGTTATTGAGTGGGGAGCTGTGRCCATCTGACCAGACAAAGGAGGATCTGAATGCACACTTGGCTTATCGTCATTATTAACAAATCCAACCGTGTTGCTTGACTGGCACTTCATTTTTAGTTGAGCAATCTCCTGCTGTGTCAATCTGTGAGCTGTCTGACAGTGTGCCCTAAGGTTTGAATTCCGGGTAAAATTTTTATCACACATTTGACAAGAGAACGGAGCAAATTTCCCATGGTCTTTCTTAATCAAATTGATCATCTCATCGGTGTAATTGTGAGTCTTGGTGAGGTGTTTTAAAATGGCACATTTTGTCATGGTCCTGTAAGTGCAGTTGTCACTCTCACAGGCAAACGGCTTCAAACAGCCGTCAGGAATCTGTGTGTCCTTCTCTATTAAGACGTTAGGCCTGAATGACTCAGTGTCATTGGAAATATCAGTGCCGTTAGGTTTTGTGGAGGAATACGTTGGAGCAATATCACAGACCTGTTTGTCTAAGTCTAGCCTCTCTAATGCAGTCTGAATGTCCAACATCCAGTGCTGTTGGTTTACTGGTGTTAGATTGGGACCAAGATCAACATCATTTGCAACAATGCTGGTAGGTGCAGTAGCCTCATGGTGTTGAGAGGAAGCCTCTCTGAAATTAATGAAACTCTGCATGGATGCGGTTCCGTTCATTTGGGCAGAGGACACAGAGGGGATTCCGTGATCAATCGTCGTGGAAGGCTGAGGACTTTGACGAGCTCCAAAATGTTGTACAACATTGGTTACTGGATTGGATGACACCGGACTCAAACTGGAATTTGTGTCAGTGCTGCTTGCTTGCGATAAACTGCTTCTTCTTTGGAAGTCTCCAGTTAAAATCTGTTCACGCAATCTTTTCTTGACATTCTGTTCTGTACTCTTCCTCTGTGTCTCTGCCAGTTCACTACTTGTTGCTGCTGAACTTTGTTGAGGCGGAGGGTCTGGTGAAGTGATCTGCAACATGGGGTTTGTCATAAGATTTTGTGCCAAACTGGCCATTGCAGCCAGAAGTCCATCATTAGACAGCCCTCCTGAATTGGAGACAGAATCAGAAGTTCCCTTTACTTCTTTCATCTTCGTTAGTGTTTCTGATCTGAGTAAATGATCAATATGGTCAGTGGGAAGTCTGTGAAGTGAGACGGTGGGGTTGTTTTCTGCAAGCATCTGAAAGAGAAGTGGATCAGAGAACGCACTGCTTCCAAATCCAGGGTCACATGACTGTGGAAGATAACCATCTCTATAAGACTCATTTTCATTCTTCACTTGGATATTTCCTGTGTGCTGTATAACTGTACTTTCTGGCAAGCGTCCACCAGGTCCGTAGGGGCAGCATGCATTTTGGAATGTTGGCTGGGGAATTGCTAAGGGCTCAAACACATTGGGAATATTTGGAGTATCCATAATTTGTTTAAGAATGTCATCAGGTTGTTCGCCATCATTTGCAAATGGTGCAGTAGGGTTATACAGTGAAGATGGCGGGGGCTGAGTATTGAGAAGTTGCTCTGAATTCAGAAGATCAAGAAATGATGAAGGCAAGTCTGCTGTCAGGAGTTCAGTCTCATCAAAAGCTTTGCAGTGTGCACGCTTGGATAAATGGCCTCCAAGTGATTTGGGATTTGTAAATCCTCTACCACACCTAGAGCAAATGAATTTACCATCTTTAATAATGGCAGGCCACTTTGTTCTTTTGTTACGCTTGACTTTTTTGCCCATCTGATTCTTTGCATCTCCAGAGTTTATCGTGACATCTTGAGATTTACTGTTGCTTTTTGCTAGCAAGTTTCCTGCAGGGGCAAAGTGGGATTCCATGTTGGTTTTCTGCAATCCTCTACTTTTAGAACCTGGATTATTTTGAGACTGTGGTTTGTAGGAAGGTGCAGCATTTTCCAGTTGATTTGAAAGACTTGAGTCTTTCAGAATGTCCATGTAAGACGGGAAAACAGGCTGGAGACCATTATCCATAGGTGATGGTTGGAGTGACTCTGCTGGTCTTTCCATATTAGATCCCATCATATGACGGGACGGAATAACATAAACATCCATTCCTCCACCGGCAGCATCCATTTGTGGCATCCCTTGAATGTTTGAAGGGTATACTTGGGAGGCGTAACAATTCTGGATTTGGTCGTTTCCYGGTGTTTGTAGCCATGGCATACTAGGTGGTGCATATTGATTGGGGTTGTTTCCTAGCTGGGAGAGTACAATTGGATCTAAGATGTTGTCCATTTGATTGGGAAAAGCCTGGCTTTGGACAGCAGCTGAATGGGACGCATAGGAGTGGTGTGAGTTTGGGTACTGGGGTGGCTGAATGACATTCTGCCTATGAACTGGGACTGGGGCAACATTAGCCTGTTGATGTTGTAGTGGAGCAACATAGTTATGGTTCCCAATCAGAGGCACACTCGATGGGGTAGCTTTCCTGGCCTTTTCAACTTTTTCTTGTTCCCTGATTTTTTTTTTAGCAAGTTTCCATTCTGTATAAAACTCTGGGTGAACTGCTTTCATGTGCTTGGTAACACTTTTGTAGGAGCTGTAGTTGCGATCGCATGTCTCCAAAGCACAGTGGTGTCTTTCTTTCTGTCCTTGGGGTGGGGCAAGAGCCGTTGGTAATGGGTGTTGCTGTGGGGCAGGAGTGCTTGGTAATGGGCTCTGCTGTGGGGCAGGAGTGCTTGGTAACAGGCACTGTGTTATTGAATTCTCTGTTCTGCAACCAGTGGCTGGCAAATGAGTGACTAGTGGAAGAAGTGTATGAGATGCATATGGGAGAGTTTGAGGCATTGGAGTTGACAGGTAATTGGAGGTCTGGCTTGCTGCTGACATGTTAACAGACATGTGTGGATGCTGTTGTTGTTGATGTTGTACTTGCACTGGTACTCTGTAGTCCGAATTGTAGTTCCTGGATCCATAACTTCCCCCTTTCAACAAACCCTGGTCCTGACCTTGTAACACATTTGGCTGTAAGGCAAGGTGCAAATCCCCAGTATCTTGGTATGAAGCTAATGGATTATGTGGCTGTGATTTGGGTCTCATATAGTCATATGCAGCCACCACTGAGGGGTCTTGGGGTCTACGTCTCAGTTGATTTGGGTCGTGCATTTGTGCATTTCTGGTCGACCGAATCACAGAGCTTTCTGAACATGGGTAAAGTTCCTTTTCTTGCGGCTCACTGTTATTCATGTATCGTCGATCATTCTGAACAGGACCTTGAGAAGCGCTCAGCAGGTTGTGTATCGAGTGCTTCACCGCAACAGATGCTGGTGGATGAGAAGCCTCAACCTCCTCTGAGAAGGAAGCCTGATCAGAAAGCATCCTCTGGTCCAGAGAATGAGAAAGGTCGGAGTCTGTGGCTGGGTCTTCCTCCTCTTTTGTGACATGTTCCTCCTTGTGCAGATCCAACTGTGACTGAGAATGGAACACTTTCCCACAGTTAGGGACTTTGCAGGTGAACGTTTTGTAATGCTGTGACTCATGGTCGTAAAGCTTATAGGCTTCATTGAAAATCTTTCCACATCTAGGAAACATGCATCTGGCTTTAAATATGACATGTTCTTCCCTGTGTACAAGCAGCTCTGTGTTGGATAGGAAGCAGGCCTTGCAGTTCAACTGTATGCAAATGTACGGTCTGACACCACAGTGCACTTGCAAATGATCGTTAAGGTGGGTGACATTAACAAACTGGCGACGACAATATTGACAAATCACCTTTTTGCTCTGCATTTCAAGGAAGCGCTTGGCTTCATCGTTTTCTCCATGTGCTTTCACATGGACAAGAAGATTTCGGAAATACTTGAATCCCTTTTTGCAGTTCGCAATAGGGCATGTGTTTTCCTCAGTGCTGCTTTCTGTCTTAAGTCCAGAGACTTTGGTCTGAACCATTTCTGTCTGAAGCGACTGCCCATTGTGTTCTTGAGATTCGCCATTTGCATCTTTTGTCCAAAGTTGATTTTCAGTCTTAGCTTTCAGAGCCGCTATAACAGGAGCAGCCGTTTTGGGATTAGCCAATTTTTTATTTGTTTTAATTGCAGCTAGTCTTTCCTTGCATGATAGCTTTACGTGTGATGCCACGTGTGGTTCCAATGTGTCTTTTGAGGTGAAGGTCTCAGCACATATCGGGCAGCTATAAAGTCCATTTTTGTAGTGAGTCTGAGCATGACGTACAATCCTGTGACCCAGAAACTCCTTGTCACACAGAACACAGTACTGCATATATGCCTGCCAGTTTCTAAACCTGGCCGAGATGAACCCTTTCTCTCTCAGTTTCTTTGTCTCTCGGTTTTTCTGTCTTTTATCGGCTATTTCATTCAGTTCATGTGTGGTGTCAATAAAGCAGTCTGTGACGTCTCTGAATCCTTCCTCACCCTGGGCTGTGTCCTCCTCCTCAGTGGCCTCTGGGCTCTCATTGTCATTCAGCAGGTCAATGGAGGACACAATGGAGGCCTCCTTGCCCATAAGGGTCAGGCAGTGACGCTTCAGTGTCTTCCAGTCCCAGAACTCGGGGTCAAAAGCCCACTGGGTCTTGAACACCAGCAGAAGCTCACAGCGGAGCGAGTTGGGCACGGGAAGATTCTCTTCCTCCAGCTTCTGGTCTGGTTCGTTGTAGAGAGTCTCCACGGCGTAGTAGGAGTCCACTGTGGGTTCCAGGAGGAACTCTGTCAGCTGGCAGGCGCGCTTTACCTCCAGATCAGTGGGCAACAAACAGGAGATGGTTTTGCAAATGGTGGCCTTGGTGTTTACGTCACTTGATTCCAACTGTAGAGCCCGTATGCACATGTCAACGCACACTGGCAGTCCAACCTTGTCCACCTGTAAAATAAACAAAAAGGGATATTCTTTGAGTCTCACTGAATTTCAATTGAATATGAATTCAACAAAAGAGTAGATAGCAAGAAGGTGTAGAGTGCTGAGTATACAATGTTCATGTTTATTTGTATCTGCATGCACAACACTGAACAAAACCATTTATGTATCTGGAATGAAGCTTACTTCTGATTGAATGACTTTGATGAGGAAGAGGATGTGGAAGACTGTTTTGGACAGCAAGGACATCTGACGACATCTGTCCAGGAAAGTCTCTTCAGACGACTCTAACCGCTTCAGCAGTTTGCTCCAAAACAGTGTCAGCTCCCTTGAGGAAATAAATAATAATCGTGATATAATTCTATAATTTATCTGAAGAGAGATTAGATTACAGTAAAGTACAGACAATGCTTTAAAAAATATATATATATATTTTATTTTTTAAGTTAAGTAAGAAGGATTAATAACACAATATTCATACATTGCATATGTCAAACAGAGATAGAAGGGCTTCAATAAGGCGGGCTTTGACGTATGAAATGTTGCAGTGTTACCAGGCACAGTAAGTGTCTCCTTGGAGAAGCTGTCGTGTCAGAAAGGCCGAGCATAGGCTGAAGGCTCCCCTCTCATCCCCTTCTGACTCCAGGTTACAGATCATTTCTAGTGCATCGCGGCAATCCACGTTGGAGAGCTGTGTGGAGAAAAAAAAAGCAAGAGTAATTGCATTCAAAACATATTTCACTGTCCACTAGATGTCTGTGGTATCTAATAGCTTCCTTAAAGCTAAGATCCGCATAAGGTAAAACAGCGCCACTGGTCGTCCCAGGCACATTTGTAATAGTTTTTTAAATTTTATTTAAAATTAAAAATTTCAACGGGGCATCCTGGTAAAAAAAAAAAAAAAAAAGACAATCATAGTACATACTCTAGTTGTATCGTATGTGCAATGATGTCCGAGAACAATAAAATGGCTTAGCTCTTGTAATATAGCAAACGGACGTGGCAGTTTCACCGCTACTGATTCCAGCTTTAAGCTGCCATGAACATTTCAATATTTCCATGCCCTCTTGTGGATGATATCCTCAATTTCGTCCAGACCGAGCAATTCTGAATGATGCAATGAAACCACGGGCCTGACAGTTAAACACTGAAAAACATTGTTTTTTTACACACTGCCCCAAGTAACCTACCTCCTCCATTAGTGGTTCCTGTGCTGAAATGGCACACAAGCAGACAAGATACATCTGCTTAAAGTGCCCTTTTCCTTCAAACTCAGGATACTCTGCACATGCTTTTGCCAGCAGTGCAGCCCTCTCCATGTAGTTCTCCTTGATAAGGTGCTTTACTCTCAGCTCCAACAGAATGGGTCCTTCCAGTTCAAGGAACTTATGAACTAAAGGGAATGATGGGGATATTCAGGTTCAACGATAACACAAATATCATTGTTGTATAAAATACGGGTCCAAGACTTGAATAACAATGCAGGGGGGCGTCCCAAACGGCATCCTACTTTCTACATAGTCTCGAGCACTATATAGGGAAAAGGGTGCAATTTTAGATGCAGCATATTAAAAGAACGTTCACCTTTCTCTGTTTGTGGCGACTCGTTAGAGAGGAGACTGCGCAGGGTGCCGTTGGTCCACACACCAGTCTCCTGGGCCACGGTAGACAGGAGGGACAGCTGTGTGATGCCATTCTCCTGCAGCTGGGATTGGGCTGACTGCAACACAGGATTCACTCTGACACTTTTCCCATCACAGTAAGTACTTTTAGAAGCAATTATGCATTTAAAAATGGTGCAGCCAAGCAACACACACAATATATTATGTAGTAGATCTCTTAGACAAAATTATAATAACGTCCTGAACAGATAAAGTAACTCATTCAGAAATCCAGTAATTCTACAGTAAAACAAGGGTAGTTGACAAGATATCTCACTGAACATAAAAATAGAAACATTTCACCCTCTGTATGACAATTTTGCACTTTACCTGAACAGATGATTGGAACTCTTCCCACAAGACACCTGGGAAGTGTTCTGGAAGGGAGAGCAGCAGCTCCACACAGCTCCTGTACAATCAATAGGGAACTAAATGAGGCAACCCAAACAGCTAACTTCATGATGACTAAACCCTTTGAAATCTTGAGCAGTGACTTAAACATGATCATCTGAAGAATAAAGCCAGGTCTGACTTGTAATAATCAAGAATAGTAAAAAAGCACAATAAAAAAAATAACTGGGAGGTATTAGCTACTTTAACCAATGTTTATTTTCTACATGTAGGGTGTATAATGAGGTTCGTCTAAAAAATGTCACGGGTAATAATCTTGCAAGCACACGGAGAACAACAAGCACATTAAACCCCTCCAATAAGAAGGGTGAACTTACAGTGAGAGCCTTCCAAGTACGAGGGGAACGTTTTCACATTGGGAGGAGAGGCAGGGGGAAGCCTGGGCATAGCTCAGCAGAGCCACTGTGTACACCTCCACCAAGGGCAGTGGGTCCTCCTCCATCCTCCATCGACCAGCATACTCCACCAGAGTCTAGAGACAGAGAGAGAGGTGGGGAAAGGGTTACACCCACACAGTCAGTTTTCCAGAATCTACTAATAAAGCTACAAATGCAGAGGTTTGATATCATTAGATGTAATATAGCACATCCCACTCTACTGACGAAAGCAATTTGCAACAGGACGGGGACAATTTGCTACGATTAACCTATAAAAGTTTGTTGTAGCCGACGTGAAATTACAAGCAGTTGTAATGTACCACGAGAATAACAGACGGCGCTAAGCTACCAACCACATAATGGCGGATGTGGTCTAGCACAACTTGAAGCAATGTTTCGCCCATGGTACAGAAAAGGTGTCTAGCCGCTTTCCAATGCATAGAATGGAAGTGACAGCCTGTAACACTGACCACACACAGAAGATATGTGCTATTGAAATTACCACAACTAAAAATACACGTGAACTGGAGATATTTTTACATCACTGGTCAGAGGGCAACCTGCAAAACAGTCAGCTACATTTTGGAATGTTGTATTTTGATACAGGGTTTCTCAAAACAGAAAGAGAAAGGAACAGTACAAAACCAAAGATATTGAACGGTTTTAAGCAATTGATCGCGTCATCGTGTTGACTATAAACTTTTATACTAAAATGACCAATCTGCGGTAAAAAGGATTGTAATTCCCCCCAATTCGATGTGGTCAAACTGTCAGTTTGTGTAATGTAGTAACACATACTGTCCACATCATGGAAAGTAGTAATATACAGTGCATACTCAGACCCATTCCCCTTTTGTTACGTTACAGCCTTATTCTAAAGTGGATTAAATAAAAAATGGTCCTCAATCTACACACAATACCCCATAATGACATGTGACAACAGGTTGAGAAATGTTTGCAAATTACAAATAAAAAACAGAAATAACTTATTTACATAAATATTCAGACCCTTTGCTATGAGACGCGAAATTGAGCTCGGGTGCATCCTGTTTCCATTGATCATCCTTGAGACGCTTCTACAACTTGATTGGAGTCCACCTGTGGTGAATGCAACTGATTGGACAGGATTAGGAAAGGCACACACTGGTCTATATAAGGTCCCACAGTTGACAGTGCATGTCAGAGCAAAAACCTAGACATGAGGTAGAAGGAATTGCCCGTAGAGAGCCGAGACAGGAAACATTTCTGCAGCATTGAAGGTCCCCAAGAACACAGCGGCCTCCATTTTAAATGGAAGTTTGGAACCACCAAGACTCTTCCTAGAGTTGGCCGCCCGGCCAAACTGGGCAATCGGAGAAGGGCCTTGGTCAGGGAGGTGACCAAGAACCTGATGGTCATACTGACAATAGAGGTCGACCGATTAATCGTCATGGCCAATTAATTAGGGCCGATTTCAAGTTTTCATAACAATCGGTAATCGGCCTTGTAGGACGCCGATTATGGCCAATTACATTGCAATCCATGAGGAAACTGCGTGGCAGGCTGACCACCTGTTACGCAAGCACAGCGTCAAAAGGACCTTGTGGCTGAAATGAGCCAAGGTAAGTTGCAAGCTAGCATTAAACTTATCTTACAAAAATCAATCAATCTTCACATAATCACTACTTAACCTAGTAATATCAACCAGGTGTAGTTAACTAGCTTGTCCTGCGTTGCATATAATCAATGCGGTGCCTGTTAATTTATCATTGAATCAAAGCCTACCTCAACTTTTCCAAACGTGTGATGATTTAACAAAAGCGCATTTGCCAAAAAAGCACATTCGTCGCACAAATGTACCTAACCATAAACATCAATGCCTTTCTTAAAATCAATACACAAGTATATATTTTTTTTAAAACCTGCATATTTAGTTAAAATAAATGCATGGTAACAGGCAATATTAACTAGGGAAATTGTGTCACTTCTCTTGCGTTCAGTGCAAGCAGAGTCAGGGTATTTGCAACAGTTTGGGCCGCCTGGCTCGTTGCGAACTGTGTTTTTTCCTAACAAAGACGGTAATTAATTTGCCAGAATTTTACATAATTATGACATAATATTGAAGGTTGTGCAATGTTACAGCCATATTGGGACTTAAGGTTGCCACCTGTTCGACAAAATACGAAATGGTTCCGTATTTCACTAAAAGAATAAACGTTTTGTTTTCGAAATGATAGTTTCAAGATTTGACCATATTAATGACCAAAGGCTCGTATTTCTGTGTTTATTATAATTAAATCTATGATTTGATATTTGATAGAGCAGTCTGAGCAGTGGTAGGCAGCAGCAGGCTCGTAAGCATTCATTCAAACTTTACTGCGTTTGCCAGCAGCTCTTAACAATGCTTGACTCACAGCGCTGTTTATGACTTCAAGCCTATCAACTCCCGAGATTAGGCTGGCCTAAAGTGCCTATTAAAACATCCAATAGTCAAAAGGTATATGAAATACAAACGGTAGAGAGAAATAGTCGACGTGTCATAATTCCTATAATAACTGCAACCTAATATTTCTTTACTGGGAATATTGAACCACCAGCTTTCATATGTTCCGAGCAAGGAACTTAAACATTTGCTTTTTTACATGGCACATATTGCACTTCAACACTGTGTTGTTGCGTTATTTAAACCAAATTGAACATCTTACATTATTTGAGACTAAATAGATTTTCTTAATGTATTATATTAAGTTAATAAAAGTGTTCATTGTTCATTCAGTATTGTTGTAATTGTCATTATTTCAAATATATATATATATATAGTTACACACACAATTTTCAACCTGAGATATATATACACACAGTTGAAGTTTACATGCACCTTAGCCAAATACATTTAAACTCAGTTTTTCACAATTCCTGACATTTAATCCGAGTAAAAATTCCCTGTCTTAGGTCAGTTAGGATCACCACTTTATTTTAAGAATGTGAAATGTCAGAATAATAGCAGAGTGAATTATTTCTTTCAGCTTTTATTTATTTCATCACATTCCCAGTGGGTCAGAAGTTTACATACACCCAATTAGTATTTGGTAGCATTTGCCTTTAAATTGTTTAACTTGGGTCAAACAGTTTGGGTAGCCTTCCACAAGCTTCCCACAATAAGTTGGGTGAATTTTGGCCCATTCCTCCTGACAGAGCTGGTGTAACTGAGTCAGGTTTGTAGGCCTCCTTGTTTGCACATGCTTTTTCAGTTCTGCCCACAGATTTTCTATAGGATTGAGGTCAGGGCTTTGTGATTGCCACTAATACCTTGACTTTGTTGTCTTTAAGCCATTTTGCCACAACTTTGGAAGTATGCTTGGGGTCATTGTCCATTTGGAAGATCCATTTACAACCAAGCTTTAACTTCCTGACTAATGTCTTGAGATGTTGCTTTAATATATCCACATCATTTTCCTCGCTCATGATGCCATCTATTTTGTGAAGTGCACCAGTCCCTCCTGCAGCAAAGCACCCCCACAACATGATGCTGCCACCCCCGTGCTTCAAGGTTGGGATGGTGTTCTTCGGCTTGCAAGCCTCCCCCTTTTCCCTCCAAACATAACGATGGTCATTATGGCCAAACAGTTCTATTTTTGTTTCATCGGACCAGAGGACATTTCTCCAAAAAGTACGATCTTTGTCCCCATGTGCAGTTGCAAACCGTAGTCTGGCTTTTTAATGGCAATTTTGGAGCAGGGGCTTCTTCCTTGCTGAGCGGCCTTTCAGGTTATGTCAATATAGGACTCGATTGACTGTGGATATAGATACGTTTGTACCCGTTTCCTCCAGCATCTTCACAAGGTCCTTTGCTGTTGTTCTGGGATTGATTTGCACTTTTCACACCAAAGTACATTCATCTCTAGGAGACAGAACGTGTCTCCTTCCTGAGCGGTATGACGGCTACGTGGTCCCATGGTGTTTATACTTGCGTACTATTGTTTGTACAGATGAACGTGGTACCTTCAGGCGTTCGGAAATTGCTACCAAGGATGAACCAGAATTGTGGAGGTCTACCATTTCTTTCTGAGGTCCTGACTGATTTCTTTTGATTTTCCCATGATGTCAAGCAAAGAGGCACTGAGTTGGGCTTTGAAATGCATTCACAGGTCCACCTCCAATTGACTCAAATGATGTCAATTAGCCTATCATAAGTTTCTAAAGCCATAAGTGAAATAATCTGTCTGTAAACAATTGTTGGAAAAATTACTTGTGTCATGCACAAAGTAGATGTCCTAAACGACTTGCCAAAATTATAGTTTGTTAATAACACATTTTTGGAGTGGTTGAAAAACGAGTTTTAATGATTCCAACCTAAGTGACTTCAACTGTGTGTGTGTGTGTGTATTTTATATAAAATATAAATAAATAAAAAATAATAAAAATGTAAAAAATATAACTAAAACAAATAATTTAAAAATAGAAAAATAAATCGTCCGATGAATCGGTATCGGCTTTTTTTGGTCCTCCAATAATCTGTATCGGTGTTGAAAAATCATAATCTGTCAACCTACTTCAAGTCTATCAACTCCCGAGATTAGTCTGGCAATACTGAAGTGCTTATAAGAACATCCAATAGTCAAAGGTATATGAAATACAAATGGTAGAGAGAGAAATAGTCGACGCGTCATAATTCCTATAGCTGCAACCTAATATTTCTTTACTGGGAATATTGAACCACCAGCACCACCATATGTTCTGAGCAAGGAACTTAAACGTTAGCTTATTTACATGGCACATATTGCACTTTTACTTTTCTCCAACACTGTTTCATTATTTATTTGAGACTAAATAGATTTTATTTGTGTATTATATTAAGTTAAAATAAAAAAGGGTTCATTGTTCATTCATTATTGTTGTAATTGTCATTACTACAAAAATATATTAAAAATCGTCTGATTAATTGGTATCGGCTTTTTTTGGTCCACCAATAATCGATATCGGCGTTGAAAAATCATAATCAGTCGACCTCTAACTGACAGTGCTCCAGAGGTCCTCTGTGGATATGGTTGTCCTTCTGGAAGGTTCTCCCATCTCTGCAGCACTCCACCAATCAGGCCTTTATAGTAGAGTGGCCAGACAGAAGCCACTCAGTAAAAGCCACAACGACCTGCTTGGGGTTTGCCAAAAGGCACCTAAAGGACTCTCAGACCATGAGAAACTAGATTCTCTGGTCTGATGAAACCAAGATTGAACTCTTTGGCCTGCCAAGCGTCACATCTGGAGGAAACCTGGCACCATCCCCACGGTGAAGCGCGGTGGTGGCTGCATCCTGCTGTGGGGATGTTTTTCAGCGGCAAGGACTGGGAGTCAAGTCAGGATCGAGGGATAGATGAACGAAGTACAGAGAGATCCTTGATGAAAACCTGCTCCAGAGCGCTCAGGACCCCAGACTGGGGCGAAGGTTCACCTTCCAACAGGACAACGACCCCAAGCATACAGCCAAAACAACGCAGGAGTGGCTTCGGGACAAGTCTCTGAATGTCCTTGAGTAGCCCAGCTTGAGCCCTGACTTGAACTCGATCGAACATATCTGGAGAAACCCGACAACAGCTGTGCAGCAACGCTCCGTTCCAACCTGACACAGCTTGAGAGGATCTGCCGAGAAGAATGGGAGAAACTTGCCAAATACAGGTGGGCCAAGCTCGTATCGTCATGCCCAAGAATACTCTAGGTCACATATGTCAGAGTCAAGGCCCGCGGGCCACATCCGGCCCGCGAGAAGGTTTTTTACGGCCCCTGGGATGATCTTGATTTATTATTAGAACCGGCCCGCAGACCGCAGCAAGCCGGCAGCCCGCAGATCTTTTACACGCACCAATACTACATTTCCCACATTTGCCACGGGTGTTACGCACCAGCAAGTAGCGCGCGGCTCATGTCAAGTATTTATTGGCACAGCAGCGTCAGCATCACAGTAAAATAACTTTCAGATACCCATCAAAAATGGCAAAACGGAAGGTGACACTGAGAGAACCGGGTTTCAAACAGGTGGAGTCGGAGTATATGTTCACGGAGGTAGCTGGAAACCTGTGTGTCTTCTGTGTGGAGAAAGTGTGGCGGTACTTGAAAGAGTATAATCTGAGACGACATTATGAAAAAACGAAACACGCGGACAAAAAAACAAGAATATGGACATGGAACAAAGGCTACAAAAGGCAGAGGAATTTAAAACGAGGCCTAAATCTCGACAGGCTCTGTTCAAAAAAGCCAAATCACAAGGCCAGGCTGCTGTCAAGGCCAGTTTTATTTTGGCAGAAGAGAGTCGCTAAATCAGCCCGGCCATTTAGCGAGGGGATTTCATCAAAAACTGCATATTAAAAGTTTGTACGAAGTTTGCCCAGAAAAAGGCAACTCTTTTAAATGTGAGTCTGAGCAGAACACCATTGCCGAGAGAGTAGACCAGTTGTCCATCAATCTAAAAGAGCAGCTTTGTGAAAAAGGGGAAGATTTCATTGCATATTCTTGGCTGTGGATGAGAGCACCGACATTTCTGACATTGCCCAGTTGTCAATTTTCATCCGCGGAGTGGACTCCAGCCTAAGCGTGACAGAGGAGTTTTTGGCTTTACCCTATGCATGGCACAACTACGGGCATGATTTGTATGAAGAGAGGGTGTCAAGATGTGTAAATGAGATGGAGCTGCCTTGGGTAGAAAGAAAAAACTTTGGGTTTGACAACCGACGGGAGCAACCTGCGATGGGTGGACACAGGAGCGGACTGGTGGCGAAGATACGGGAAAGATGGCAAGAGGAAAACGGAACAGTAGGCTGACAGCTTATCATTTGTTGAATCATACACCAGGAAAGCGTTGCGGCGCGTAAAGCCTTGAAAATTGGAGCATTAATGAGCACTCATCCCGACGCGCCACAGTTAACTTTATCAGAGCCAAAGAAAAAATTTGGAATCACCGCCAGTTCAAGGCATTTCTGACGGAGTTAGAAACGGAGCATGGTGGATTTGCCTTATCACACAGAGGTGCGATGGCCTAAGCCAGGAAAGGTGCTTCAAAGTGTTTCGAGCTTCGTGAGGAGATATATGTCTTGTTCTTTTTGACAGCAAAGAAAGACACAAACAAACTCCCGAGACGACATTGTTTTCTGTGGTGATGGCTTTTCGTGTCTGCATTAAGATCATCTGAATTGCCATGAACTTAGCAGCTGCAGCGGTCGGGATCAATTGTCATCTCTATATGTAGAGTACAAGTGAAGGCATATTTTAAACCAAACACTGGACTCTGTGGGAGACGCAGTGCGGAAAGAAAATTTGAGCCACTTTCCCAGCTGCCGAGACCCATGAAAAGAGAAGCTCTCTACAGTTTGCGTTCCCGAGCCCACAGTTTGGCTGGATAAAATAGGTATGGCTTGCCGCCGTGACTTCGACGCCGAGTTTGCTGCACTTTGAAGCACAAAAAAGCAGAAGTTGGAAAAAACTGCTCGTTGTAACTCATTTGCTGTTGACGTGGAAAAAGCTCACACCAAAGCTACCCAAATGGAGTTGATTGACCTCCAATGCAATGATGCACTGAGGGCAAAATATGCGGCAGTGGGCTGCGGAGTTCGCCCGTTTCCTCCCCGACACAATGCCCCAGCTGCGCATCCAGGCTGCTCAAACGTGTCTATGTTTGGCAGCACATACCTGTGTGAACAACTGTTTTCTTTGATGAACCTGAACAAAACATCACACAGAAGTCGACTTACTGCTGAACACCTCCACTCAATTCTGAGGATTTCCTCAGCTCAGCCTTACCATTGCCACATGGATGAACTTGTGGAAAAGATGGGACACCACCAAGTATCACCCTCAACCTCAAACAAGTGAACATTACTGTGCAATCACATATTTAGAGTTTTTACTCAGTTCAAGTTTAAAAGTTAAAGTTTAATATTTGTTTTCACTGCATGTTACTTCTCCTTAAACAAAGTGTTGTTTTTGATTAATAGATTTTTGCACTTTATTTTATTGTATTTCAATCCAATTATATTTTAAAAATATTTCAGTTGAGTGGATGATAGAAAATTGCTATTATTGTTTTTTTCTTTGAAGTAAATTTAGCCCACTTTTGCTAAAATAGAAAATATAGGCTACTGATGGTTCCTTGAATACCGGTTTCTTTCATTTAATGTTCATGTTATGGGGATTTTTATATAAAGGAAATTTGTCTTTTGTGTCTGTTGAAAATTAAAGATTACTGACAGAGCCATAAGAAAATATTGCTTTATTTATCTGATCATATTGGAATATATTTGTTAGGTTTTCAGTAGGTTCAATTAGGTTCACTAGACTATATGCGTCATTTAAAATTTTTTCAATGAACATTCGAACAGTCCGGCCCTCGGCTTGTAGCTAAATTTTTTATTTGGCCCTCCGTCCATTTGACTTTGACACCCCTGCTCTAGGTGTAGTCGCTTCCAGAAGTGCTTCAACAAAGTACCGAGTAAAGGGTCTGAATACTTATGTAAATGTGATATTTACGTTTCTTTTTGTAATATATTTGCAAAAATGTSTAAAACTTTTTGCTTTGTGATTATGGTGTATTGTGTGTAGATTGATGAGGGGGAAAAACGGTTTAAGCAATTTCAGAATGCTGTAATGTAACTAAATGTGGGAAAGGTCAAGGGGTCTGAATACTTTCCGAATGCATTCAATCATTAGATATGGCAAAATAATGAGTAAAGTAAATTAAGCAAACTCCGATTTGTTAAATAACCACATATCTCTCTCAAGTTTAACCATTTAGATTAGGAAAAAAATGCTCCTAAGCACAATTTAACCAGGAGCTCTAGACTAGTGTTCATAGGGTCTGTGCAGCAGGCTGAACGTTTAACCTCACTGTTGTAGGGGGCAGTATTTTCACGTCCGGATGAAAAGCATGCCCAGAGTAAACTGCCTACTACTCAGGCCCAGAGGCTAGGATATGCATATTATTAGTAGATTTGGATAGAAAACACTCCCAAGTTTCTACAACTGTTTGAATGATGTCTGAGAGTATAACAGAACTCATATGCCAGGTGAATACCTGAGAAAATTCCAACCAGGAAGTGGGAAATCTGAGGTTTGTAGTTTTTCAAGTGATTGCCTATCCAATATACTGTGACTATGGGGTCAGATTGCACTTCCTAAGGCTTCCACTAGATGTCAACAGTCTTTAGAACGTTGTTTCAGGCTTCTACTGTGAAGGGGGAGAGAATAAGAGCTGTTTGAATCAGGGGTCTGGCTGAAAGCCTTTAGTTTAGTCACTCGCTCGAGTTCCTTTTCGTCTGGACTTAGTGCCCGCGCCTTGTGCATTTTGGATTACTGGACTAAACACGCAAACAAAAAGGAGGTATTTGGACATAAATATGAACTTTCGAACAAAACGAACATTCATTGTCTAACATGGAGACCTAGGAGTGCCATCAGATGAAGATCAAAGGTAAGTGATTCATTTTAACACTATTTGTCTTTTGTGACCTCTCCTTCTTTGGAAAATGGCTGTATGGTTCTGTGGCTAGGCGCTGACCTAACATAATCGCAAGGTGTGTGTTCGCCATAAAGCCTTTTTGAAATCAGACACTGTGGCTAGATTAACAAGAAGTTTATCTTTAAAATGGTGTATAATACTTGTATGTTTGAGGAATTTTTATTATGAGATTTGTTGTTTTGAATTTGGCGCCCTGCAATTTCACTGGCTGTTGGCGAGAGGTTAACGTGGTTAACGTCCTCTCGCCTATCCATCAATGGAGGAACATGTAGCCTAGCCTATACCAGATGTGTGTTAAACCTCAGTATTGTGGAATAATTCCACAATCTCAGTGCACCTTGGCATAGAAACAGTCTGTTAACCTTTCTGAACCACCCATCCCGGATCCGGGATAATTGTCATCAGAAACGCTGACTAGCATAGCGTAGCATAGCGCCACAGGTAAATAATATTACTAGAAAATATTCATATTCATGAAATCACAAGTGCAATATTGCAAAACACAGTTTAGCCTTTTGTTAATCCACCTGTCGTCTCAGATTTTGAAATTATGCTTTACAGCGAAAGCAATACAAGCGTTTGTGTAAGTTTATCGATCGCTCGACAAAACAATAAGTACACTTAGCATCAGGTAACTTGGTCACGAAAATCAGAAAAGCAATCAAATTAATCGTTTACCTTTGATGGTCTTCGGATGTTTTCACTCACGAGACTCCCAGTTAGACAACAAATGTTCCTTTTGTTCCATAAAGATATTTTTTATATCCAAATACCTCCGTTAGTTTGCTGCGTTATGCCCAGGAATCCACCGGAAAGAGTGGTCACGACAACGCAGACAAAAATTCCAAATTATATCCATAATGTCTACAGAAACATGTCAAACGTTTTTTATAATCCATCCTCAGGGTGTTTTTCAAATATCTATTCGATAATATATCAACCGGGACAGTTGGCTTTTCACTAGGACCAGGAGTAACAATGGCCGCCTTTCCCTTTTGCGCACTACTCACTCTGAGAGCCCCCACCTATCCACTTACGCAATGTGGTCGTTCACGCTCATTCTTCAAAATAAAAGCCTGAAACTATGTCTAAAGGCTGTTGACACCTTAGGGAAGCCATAGAAAAAGAAGTCTGGTTGATATCCCTTTAAATGGGCAATAGGGATGCATAGGAACAGAGAGGTTTCAAAAACAGGGGTACTTCCTGATTGGATTTTCCTCCGGTTTTCGCCTGCAATATTTACATTTACATTTAAGTCATTTAGCAGACGCTCTTATCCAGAGCGACTTACAAATTGGATATCAGTTCTGTTTAACTCACAGACAACTTCTTAGAACTAGGGGGCGACATTTTCACTTTTGGATGAATTGGTGCCCAAATTAAACGGCCTCGTACTCTGTCCTAGATCATATGATATGCATATTATTATTACTATTGGATAGAAAACACTCTGAAGTTTCTAAAACTGTTTGAATTTTTCTGTGAGTAAAACAGAACTCATATGGCAGGCAAACTTCCAAACAGGAAGTGAAAATTCTGAAATGGGTCGCTGTGAAAGGCATCGCCTATTCAATTGCCTTATATTTATGGATCTGTATGCACTTCATACGCCTTCCACTAGATGTCAACAGGSAGTAGAACGTGGAATGAAGCGTCTAGCCTGATGTGGGACCGAATGAGARCYTTTGGAGTGACAGGTCAGGCATATTGCCAGTTCTCGGCCACGCACATTGGRAATGTCATGTCCTTGTCTGTAATGCGTTAGATAGACATGAAGAAATGCTCCGTCTGGGACGTTATTGGATATATATGAGRAAAACATCCTGAAGATTGATTCTCAACTGAGTTTGACCAGTTTATTYGATKTGTAATATCACTTTTTGAAGTTTTCGTTCATTAGCGTAAAGTTCTATGGACACGTGAACTACACATGCTAGCCAAAGTTGCTAATTCGACAGAAGTAATGGACATTATAAAACAAAAAAACTATTTATTGTGGAACTAGGATTCCTGGCACTGCATTCTGATGAAAGATCATCAAAGGTAAGGGAATATTTATGATGTAATTTTGTATTTCTGTTGACTCCAACATGGCGGAGAATGGCTGAGCACTGTCTCAGATTATTGCATGCTGTGCTTTTTACTAAAGTAATTTTTTTTAAATCTAACACAGCGGTTGCATTAAGAACCAGTGTATCTTTAATTATATGTTAAACATGTATCTTTCATCAAAGTTTATGATGAGTATTTCCGTATTTCACGTGGCTATCTGTAATTACTTTCGCTATTTTGGAGCCATTTCTGAACATGGCGCCAATGTAAAACCACGATTTGTGGCTATAAATATGCACATAATCAAACAAAACATAAATGTATTGTATAACATGATGTCATATGACTGTCATCTGATGAAGTTGTTCAAAGGTTAGTGATTCATTTTATCTCTATTTGTGGGTTTTCTGAAAGCTATCTTTGCTGTGAAAAAATGGCGGTGTGTTTTTGGATATTGTGGTGAGCTAACAAATATATGTTGTGTTTTCGCTGTAAAACATTTTTAAAAATCGGACATGTTGGCTGGATTCACAAGATGTTTATCTTTCATTTGCTGTATTGGACTTGTGATTTCAATACATTATATTATATCCCTGTGGCGCTAGGCTAGGCTATGCTAGTCAGCGTTTCTGATGACAGTTATCCCGGATCCGGGACAGATTCAATAAACTGTTTGTTGTGGTGGTTGAGTTACAGACCTGCTGAAGCACTTTCTGATGTCTAGCAGCTATCCTCTCACCTTGTGTTACCTTTTACGTGTCATATAGGGTCGTGTTCTAGCATCTAGCTAGCCTCAGCTCTGGCCTTTATTTCCTGAAGAACAAACGAGGGAGCTCTTACTGGAGTGAACTCTCAATAACTTAAGAAATCTGCAAATGCTTTTTCCACTTGCAGGCTTTTGTTACCGAGCCGTCTGGGACAAAGTGCAGCCAACCACCCAATGCAATGGCGTTAACTTCTTAAGACTAGGGGGCGGTAGTTTCGTTTTTGGCTTTCATGTGTGACATGAAAGATTGATTTTTATAGTAATATATTTGAATTTGGCGTGCTACATTTGACGCTACCGTCCCACATATGCCAGAGAAGTTAAACTATAGTTTTGGCAATTCGGTTAAGACATCTACTTTGAGCAAGACATTTTTCCAACAATTGTTTACAGACAGATTTCACTTATAATTCACTGTGTCACAATTCCAGTGGGTCAGAAGTTTACACACACTAAGTTGACTGTGCCTTTAAACAGCTTGGAAAATTCCAGAAAATGATGTCATGGCTTTAAAAGCTTCTGATAGGCTAATTGACATGAGTCAATTGGAGGTGTGTCTGTGGATGTATTTCGAGGCCTACCTTCAAACTCAGTGTCTCTTTGCTTGACATCATGGGGGAAAAAATCAAAAGATATCAGCCAAGACCTCAGAAAAAAAGTGTAGACCTCCACAAGTCTGGTTCATCCGTGATAGCAATTTCCAAACGCCTGAAGGTACCAGGTTCATCTGTACAAACAATAGTACGCAAGTATAAACACCATGGGACCACACAGCCGTCATACCGCTCAGGAAGGAGACGCGTTCTGTCTCCTAGAGATGAACGTACCTTGGTGTGAAAAGTGCAAATCAATCCCAGAACAACAGCAAAGGACCTTGTGAAGATGCTGGAGGAAACGGGTACAAAAGTATCTATATCCACAGTAAAACGAGTTCTATATCGACATAACCTGAAAGGCCGCTCAGCAAGGAAGAAGCCACTGCTCCAAAACCGCCATAAAAAAGCCAGACTACGGTTTGCAACTGCACATGGGGACAAAGATCGTACATTCTGGAGAAATGTCCTCTGGTCTAATGAAACAAAAATAGAACTGGTGGCCATAATTACCATCGTTATGTTTGGAGGAAAAAGGGGGATGCTTGCAAGCTAGAAGAACCCCATCACCCCCGTGGCAGCATCATGTTGTGGGGGTGCTTTGCTGCAGGAGGGACTGGTGCACTTCACAAAATAGATGGCATCATGAGGGAGGACAATTATGTGGATATATTGAAGCAACATCTCAAGACATCAGTCAGGAAGTTAAAGCTTGGCCACAAATGGGTCTTCCAAATGGACAATGACCCCAAGCACACTTCCAAAGTTGTGGAAAATGGCTTAAGGACAACAAATCCAAGGTATTGGAGTGGCCATCACAAAGCCCTGACCTCAATCCTATAGAACATTTGTGGGCAGAACTGAAAAAGCGTGTGTGAGCAAGGAGGCCTACAAACCTGGCTCAGTTACACCAGCTCTGTCAGGAGGAATGGGCCAAAATTCACCCAACTTATTGTGGGAAGCTACCCAAACGTTTGACCCAAGTTAATCAATTTAAAGGCAATGCTACCAAATACTAATTGAGTGTATGTAAACTTCTGACCCACTGGGAATGTGATGAAATAAATAAAAGCTGAAATAAATCATTCTCTACTGTTATTCTGACATTTCACATTCTTAAAATAAAGTGGTGATCCTAACTGACTTAAGACAGGTCATTTTTTACTAGGATTAAATGTCAGGAATTGTGAAAAACTGAGTTGAAATATATTTGGCTAAGGTGCGTGTAAACTTCAGACTTCAACTGTATCACAGCTGCCAGACACAGCTATGGTCAGAGGTCATCTGTATTTAATTTAATTGTGAGCTGCCCAGTGTGCCTACCGTAAGCTGTGACTGGACTAGGATTTACCCTGCTATTCTCCTGATCAGCCAGCCTACATGGAGGAGGTCAGTGACCTGACAGTGTGGTGCCGGTACAACAACCTCTCCCTCAATGTCAGCAAGACCAAGGAGTTGATCGTGGACTACAGGAAACGGGGGGCGAGCACGCCCCCATCCACATCGACAGTGGAGCAGGTAGAGAGAGATTCGAGTTCCTTGGTGTCCAAATCACTAAAGACTTAAAATGGTCCAACCACACACGTAGTCATGAAGACGTGACAGTGCCTCTTCCCCCTCAGGAGGTTGAAAAAGCTACAGCTGTACCATTGAGAGCATTTTGACTGGCTGCATCACTGCTTGGTATGGCAATAGCACCGCCCTCGTTCGCATGGCGCTACAGAGGTTTGTGCGGACAGCCCAGTACATTACTAAGTCGAGCTCCCTGCCACCCAAGACCTCTATATCAGGCGGTGTGACAGGAAGGCCTGGAAAATCGTCAAATACCCCAACCACCCAAGCCATAGACTATTTGACAGCTCGACAGCTTCTACCCCCAAGCAATACAACTGATAAGTAGCTAACAAAATAGCTACACAGACTGAGTTCACCTTGTATCTTTATTGACCTTTTATGTCAGTATTTGCACTCTGTGCACTCACAGGGCCCTACACTCTCACACACAGTCACTCCAACACACACACACTCGTACAAAATATGTACATACATTTATACTGACTTTACACATCCGCACACCCACTCACATGAAAGCTGCTGCTACTCTGTTTATCTTACATCCTGTTGCCTAGTCACCTTACACCTATACCTCCATCACTCCAGTATGTAAATAAGCTATTGGAACTGACTTTTTAAATATTTCCTGTATATAGTATGCTTACTTAAATTGTGTATTTCATATTTGTTATTCCTCGTGTTTCTATCTTTCTACTATTACATTGCCATTGTGATTATTGCATTGTTGGGTTTTGAATTATCAAGACAGGCATTTCACTATAGTTGTGCATGTGACATTAAAATGTGTAAATCTCTCCATACACAGTCCCTATAAACAGAGAAAATAAAATGCACTGGCCAAAATTCACTGTAACTGGTTGTTTGCCTCACACATCTGTGAGACCAAAATCAAAAGAAAAAGTAACAAATGAAAATAAATCAAATGATCAAGTGTTCTTATTTAGGCTATAGGCTACAATCTTTATTTAATGTAATAGACTTACATCCTTGTTCCAAAGGCTCATGGATGGAATAAGCCTCATGTAAACTAGATACATAGAATCCTATTTACCCCTCCATTTTGACCTAGAGAAAGGAGGCAGGAGGGGGACCTGGGCTGGCACTGGCAGACATCTGGTAGAAAGCACACACACTGCCAGACAGTTCCGCCAGACTAAAGGCATCCGCATACTTCAAATCCGAAACAGTTTGTGCATATATTATGACCTTTTATGACATTTCTGTTGGTTTAGTTTTTTGGGCTGTTAGTGCACACATTTTTCCTGAGGCGAGCCAAAGTGCGGTAGCCGAAGTCTACACCCCTTCGTCTGTAATAGGGCAATAGTAGGGATTCTTCAATTAAGTGTTTGTTGTCATTCAACGAGAGACTACTCATTTTCATGCACATTTTTTCACTTGAGAAATACTGCAAACAAACATCTTATTTCGATTTAAAAATTGCATGGCTAAGACCCCTCTGCAAAAACGTCTAAATTAATTACAGATTTCTTGAGTAATTTTAGATTAATTCTGACTATTTTGAGGAAGTGTATGCTGGCTACGGTGTCTCAAGAGGGACAAACGTTACTATTGCTGCATTTGACTTGTTTTTCAAGCAAAGGTCTTTTAAGGGAGTAAGCGAGGCACAGACATTCACTTTGGCTTAGCCGAGTTCTGATAGGAGTAAACCGAACCTAGTATGCAGACGCCTTAACAGCAAAGTGGGATCATCCATATTCATCACACTCCATGCTGAGACCAGGGGCAGCGGCGCATCTCAAATGTCTCCACTCTCCAGACAACACTGGCACAGTGTATCTAAGAACCCAGCTGGGCACCTGGGGAGAATGCTCTTTCAAGGATCATTCACCAAGGTGGTGGTGCATAGTGCAGCCGAGCGTGCTAGGGTGGAAAACAAACAGCCCTCCAACACAGACAGCAAAGGAAAATGCAAAACAATGTAGGCTCTTTGAAAAATAATGCTGTATTATCATGAATCTCCAACAGAGACTTAAAATAACAGATGTTATTTTGTAAAACACACTGCGTTGAATTCAAATGTACATGATTTAAGTGTTAAGATGAAGAACCATGTTGCTCATCTGTTCTCTCTCTCTCTGTCCTTACATCCTCCCACACAGCACAAGGACAGTCATTGCCTCTAGCCACAGATAATCATCCATGCTTGATATTCTACTGTAACAATGGCTGCAACATCAAAGACTAAAAAAACTACACTCAGTAACACATTTCAACAGAGTAAGAAACCGGATGCTAATAAGGTCTGCTACAGTGCTTTTAAGGTGAATTTAGATTAGCCAACTCAGAGGAGTTAAAGGGATACTTCGGGATTTTGGCCCTGATGGAAGTTATAGGTACTTTCGCAAGCCAATGCTAACTAGCGCAATGGCTGGAAGTCTACGGGTATCTGCTAGCAGTACCCCTAACTTCCTTCATACTGGACACAGAGACATAAAAATGGTATCCACGAATTAATCAAAGGCCCTCATTGCCAAAATCCTGAAGTATCCCTTTAAGTACTAGGGATGTAATGATTCACCGATACACATCGGTCCCCGATTCAAAAGATACAAGTGCATTGGTGAAATTAGAAGACGAAAATAGAGATCCATGGCCATGTACACCGGCGTTGGGGTTTGCATTGAAAGAAGGATTGTATTGTGCAGAAAAGAATCCCATATCTACTGTAAAATATGGTTGTGGATCTTTTAGGTTAAGGGGCTATTTTGCTCCCACTGGTCCTTGTTAATTAAGGTCAACAGCATTATGAACTTTACCCGGTAACAGGCTATTTTACCCAAAAACCTGATTTACCTCTGCCAGGAGGCTGAAACTAGGCCGCAAGTGGAACTTCCAGAAAGGCAATATTCCCAAGCACACATCAAAATCGACAAAGAAATCGTTAATTAACCACAAAATCAACATTTTGCAATTGCCATCTCAGTCTCCGGACCTGTGGTTTGAATTTAAGAGGGCAGTCCATAAGCGCAGGCGAAGGATATCAAGGATCCGACTCTGTACGGAGGAATGGTCTAAGATCCCTCCCAATGTGTTCTCCAACTTAATAAAACATTTTCGAAAAAGGTTCAGTGCCGTTATCCTCACATGGTGAGGTATTGAAAACAAGGCTGCCAATAATTTTGACCCCCATCTTTAAGAAAAAAGAAATATATCTTTCTCTAAGCAATTGTATTTGTATAAAATAATATATATATACTTTAATACAATATAGCTCAGTATTTCAATTTATTTTATAGTCTTTTTCGCTGATCTTTATCGAGGGTGCCAATAATTTTGGACCCAACCGTAAGTGAATGAAAATTCGGAGCATGTCGGGAGTGTGTTTGAGGCCGTTTGCTGAAATTCTCCCGGAGAATCTAATGGTTTGACTTTGACAACTCATGAGTCAATCACCACAGAATTCAGGACATTCCAAAAGCATACTTTTTGATGCCCACCCAGGTGAACTGAAAGCTCATGCAGTGTTAAATTTTATGATTTAATGAAATTTAATTTGGTTTCTCCTCTCCGTAAAATGTTGTGGGTAACAGCGCAACGCATCATATTTGGGGAGACCGGAGATGTGCGTCACATCTTATGACTCTTTTCAACATTATTAGAAAGACCAAGGTCTTGGGTTGAAATCGGTTCCTTTTTATCCTTTAATATTATTCCAAAATGGGAACGCTTGCAACGCCAGGGGTTGTGGGGTCACTCATGACTAAGTTGCTTTGGATGAAAGCGTCTACTAAATGGCGTATTATTATATTGGCAGTGATTACTAAATCAAACACACTGCACTTGAAAAAAATGTATGTAGCCTACAGTCTTAGAAATACCCAGGCTATTTTTGATTGAACAATATTCTTCACAAAATTAAACAGTTTATACTTTATAGACCACTGTTCATGTTTCTGTTACAAAGCAAATGATTACTATTACAGAAATCTTAGGTAAGTATTGGTTTAGCGGATTCAACAACGGTTTAGCTGATTTACCATTGTAAACAGTGTGGTAAAGACTTATGTTCAGGTTTCTGTTACTATGCAAATGATTACCGTGGCAAGCTTCATGCTTACACAACAGAAAAAGGGGCGGCAGGTAGCATAGCAGTTAGAGCGTTGGGCCAGTAATTATATTGATGCGATATGAAAGTAGAGGGATTTCTAGAACCGTACCATAATGGAGAATATAGTCAAGTTTAGATGGAGTACTTGGTCGTTTTGACCTCCAGAGCCATTCGCCCTTTAAACGGAACATGTAAGGTCCTTGAAATAAGGAGTAACGTTAGGCTTCCTTCAGTCCAATATTGGGCTAACCCTGGCCGTTACCCCACTCTCCTAGTGTGTCTCAGGGAGAGTGGGATATGCCCAAATCACTGTTCCAATTCACGCAGTGCGTATAAATACACACTTGTACATTTGTGAAATAGGACAAATCTAAGTACCCACCAAATTATTATAATAAACCAATAGTTACATGAAAGGGCCAGGAAACCAGTGAAGCACCTTCAGTAGAGCGCCAGACTTGACGGGAGAATGTGTTCCACGAAATCAAAACGATCCCTTTGACATGTTGACATTCTCACAGTAAGGTAAACTGGTCATGTGGAGAGGGGTTGGGGGAGTTTGAGAAACAGAATAGCCTAACTAACGCTAAGAAGAAATGTATTTCATACCGCACATTTAGGAACAATGATAACGTTACCAAGCTGGGTAGCTAGTGTTACATTTTTGATAATCCGAGGCAATGCAGGGACACCGTCGCCACATTTATTTGAGACATATCAACAAAAACTGCGGTGTGCAAGGCATATCCCATTACAATAAAAGCAGAACAAAGCAATTTGTTAGCTAACTAATGTCGCTAGTTAGTTAACGTTACTTGATTAACGTTATCATACTAGCTACATTACTAACTAGCTAGGTAGCTACAAAAACGGACAGTCATTGTTATAGTATAGTTTTACCAACAGCAGTATAAATCCCTGCATAAATTATACATGACAAAGCAAGGATGATACACCTAATTGCGTATATGATAATGCAATTATGTCGACACACAGTATGAAAACCAACTCGCTAACGTTAGTCTGATTGGCAACTATCGTTAGCTATGCTAATGTCTGACAGGCTCGAGGGGTTATTTTGGATTGACCAGCACGCACAGCGAAATAAATAACTAACCTGGCAAAAGTCTTGGCAATACTGAGAAGACGACTGAGTCGGAGATTCCGTACTGTTTTTCAGCGCGATTGCTAATTCTTGTAATTTCTCTCGAAGTGCCGTAATCGTTGCACTGCTATGAGTATGTGCGCTGCCTTGTTCGGCCTCTTCGTCCGCCATCTTCACACCCAACTCAGTCGCGTACCACTGCCGCGTACGCAAACAACATGTGACCAGAATCGTTTACGCACTGACGCAGAATCAAGTGTAGTCCACGGCGGGGCACTATACCACTGCTACATTGAAAACTAAGTGGTAGTAGAAGGCTGCGTGCGTTATGTTTTTTGTATGTGCTTCAACTATTCTAAATCAACAAAACTTGAAGACATCAAGTGGCCAAAAAATGATGAACTGGTTCTTTACCATGAGTTTTGTAGATTAGGTTATCAGTTCAAAACATCACTAGTGATTGTATTCATCACCCCTCTGATTTCTAAGCTTCGTGCTGGTCCCACAATTTGTATTTAACCAGGTTAGTCGACTGAGAACACATTCTCATTTACAGCAACGACCTGGGGAATAGTTACAGGGGAGAGGGATGAATGAGCCAATTGTAAGCTGGGGATGATTAGGTGACCATATGAGGGACAGTTTGGGAATTTAGCCAGGACACCAGGGTTAACACCCCTACTCTTACAATAAGTGCCATGGGATCTTTAGTGACCACAGACAGTCAGGACACCCGTTTAACTTCCCATCCAAAAGATGGCACCCTACACAGGGCAGTGTGTATTTTTTTTCTTTTCTTTTAGATCTGAGGAAAGAGTGCCTCCTACTGGCCCTCCAACACCCATCTAGGGACTGACCAGGACCAACACTGCTTAGCTTCAGAAGCAAGCCAGCAGTGGGATGCAGGGTGGTATGCTGCTGGCATGCTACTGGCATACCACCCTGCAGGTAAGTGACTCATCTATCAGTCTTATCGGGCCCTTTAGGGGGGAAAAAATACAATTGATGGGTGCAAATGTCAGTTTCCTGTACAGGTCTTTGGTCACTCACATAGGCTACCGTCTATTGAAGCCAATATGGAGGTATACCTACAGTGAATTAAGTGGAGAACAATTTTATGTTGAGGGTGTGGTAAAACCAATTGAGACAAAAACATAACTAACCCACAACCACACTGTATAAAATAAATACTCCTGAGCTATATTGTATGCTCCAAAAAAATTTACAATTATATTATTTTATCCTAACACAAAGAGAAAGAGATTTTGTTTAACAAGTAATATTTTTTTTCTCAAAAAAATATAGAGGTCAAACTGATTGGCACCCATGTCTTCAATACTTCTGAGACTTTTTCTTGGATGTTTTATGAGATTGGAGAACATACTGGAAGGAAACTAAGACCGTTCCTCCATACAGAATCTTTCCAGATCATTGACATCCTTCGTCTGCGTTAATGGACTGCCCTCTTCAATTCAAACCACGTGTTTTCCATGTAGTTCAAATCAAATCAAAGTTTATTGGTCGCGTAGGCGTAGCGAAATGCTAATGTTATTAGCGCCTAACAATACAATAAAATGTGAAACAAGTACACAGATAATAAAACAATAATTGTATGTTGTGTTTTTGTTGATATTAGTGTTATGTAATGGTGTAACGACATATTGATACAAAATGTATAAAAAACTTTATTGACAATTTTGTATTAATATAAAATAAAAAATACGAATCCAATTAACAACCCAAGTAGCACTGTAACAGTAATCCAAATACAATCTATACGTATTTATACCGGAATAATTTACTCAAGATATACTAAGAATGATATGTACAGCAGTACTGTAGGTATGTTAGAGTGTGCTATGTCAAGAATACAGTATCTCAATAAATATGCAGTGTGTATAAACAAGTGTAGCTAAAATGCAATCTACAGTAGTAAAAAATTCACACCCCTTGAATTTTTCCACATTTCGTTGTTTTACAAGGTGGGATTAAAATTGATTTATTGTCATTTTTTGTCAACGACCTACACAAATACTCTAATGTCAAAGTGGAAGAAAAATTCTAACATTTGTAAAAAACAAAATATGAAAAATAAAACACAAATATATATTGATTACGTAAGTATTCAACCACCTGAGTCGATACATGTTAGAATCACCTTTGGCAGCAATTACAGCTGTGAGTCTTTCTGGGTAATTCTCTAAGAGCTTTGCACACTTGGATTGTACAATATTTGCACATTATTCTTTTTTAAATTTGTCAAGCTCTGGCAAGTTGGTTGTTGATCATTGCTAGACAGCCATTTTAAATTCTTGCCATAGATTTTCAAGCCGATTTAAGTCAAAACTGTAACTAGGCCACTCAGGAACTTTCAATGTAATCTTGGTAAGCAACTCCAGTGTATATTTGGCCTTGTGTTTTAGGTTATTGTCCTGCTGAAAGTTTTTTTTTTTTTTGTGTCCCAGTGTCTGTTGGAAACCAGACTAGACCCGGTTTTTCTCTAGGATTTTGCCTGTGCTTAGCCCTATTCCCCAACAGATCCACAGATGACGCAATCTCTACTGCACTCCACACTGCCCTCACCCACCTGGACAAAATGAATACCAATGCAAGAATGCTGTTCATTGACTGGAGCTCAGCATTTAACACCATAGTCCCCTCCAAGCTTATCACCAAGCTCAGGACCCTGAGATTGAACACTTCCATCTGCAACTGGACTTCCTGATGGGGCACGGTGAGGGTAGGCAACAACATATCCGCCATGCTGACCATCAACACGGGGGCACCTTAATCAAATCAAATCAAAATCAAATGAAATTTTATTAGTCACATACACATGGTTAGCAGATGTTAATGCGAGTGTAGCGAAATGCTTGTGCTTCTAGTTCCGGCCATGCAGTAATATCTAACAAGTAATTTAACAATTTCACAATAACTACCTTATACGCACAAGTGTAAAGGAATGAATAAGAATATGTACATAAAGATTAATGAATGAGCGATGGCCGAACGGCATAGGCAAGATGCAGTTGATGGTATAGAGTACAGTATATACATATGACATGAGTAATGTAGGCTATGTAAACATTATATAAAGTGGCATTGTTTAAAGTGGCTAGTGATACATTAATTACATACATTTTTCATTATTAAAGTGGCTAGAGATGAGTCAGTATGTTGGCAGCAGCCACTCAAAGTTAGTGATGGCTGTTTAACAGTCTGATGGCCTTGAGATAGAAGCTGTTTTTCAGTCTCTCGGTCCCCGCTTTGATGCACCTGTACTGACATCGCCTTCTGGATGATAGCAGGGTGAACAGGCAGTGGCTCGGGTGGTTGTTGTCCTTGATGATCTTTTTGGCTTTCCTGTGGCATCGGATGGTGTAGGTGTCCTGGAGGGCAGGTAGTTTGCCCCCGGTGATGCGTTGTGCAGACCTCACTACCCTCTGGAGAGCCTTATAGTTGTGGATGGAGTAGTTGCCGTACCAGGCGGTGATACAGCCCGACAGGATGCTCTCGATTGTGCATCTGTAAAAGTTTTTGGTAAGAGTGTTTTTGGTGACAAGCCGAATTTCTTCAGCCTCCTGAGGTTGAAGAGGCGCTGCTGGGTCTTCTTCACCACGCTGTCTGTGTGGGTGGACCAATTCAGTTTGTCCGTGATGTTTACGCCGAGGAACTTAAAACTTTCCACCTTCTCCACTACTGTCCCGTCGATGTGGATAGGGGGCTGCTCCCTCTGCCGTTTCCTGAAGTCCACGATCATCTCCTTTGTTTTGTTGACATTGAGAGTGAGGTTATTTTCCTAACACCACACGCCGAGGGCCCTCACCTCCTCCCTGTAAGCCGTCTCGTCGTTGTTGGTAATCAAGCCTACCACTGTAGTGTCGTTTGCAAACTTGATGATTGAGTTGGATGCGTGCATGGCCACGCAGTCATGGGTGAACAGGGAGTACAGGAGAGGGCTGAGAACGCACCCTTGTGGGGCCCCAGTGTTGAGGATCAGCGGGGTGGAGATGTTGTTTCCTGCCCTCACCACCTGGGGGCGGCCCGTCAGGAAGTCTTGGACCCAGTTGCACAGGGTGGGGTCGAGACCCAGGGTCTCGAGCTTAATGACGAGTTTGGAGGGTACTATGGTGTTAAATGCTGAGCTGTAGTCGATGAACAGCATTCTTACATAGGTATTCCTCTTGTCCAGATGGGTTAGGGCAGTGTGCAGTGTGATTGCGATTGCATCGTCTGTGGACCTATTGGGGCGGTAAGCAAATTGGAATGGGTCTAGGGTGTCAGGTAGGGTGGAGGTGATATGGTCCTTGACTAGTCTCTCAAAGCACTTCATGATGACGGAAGTGAGTGCTATGGGGCGATAGTCATTTAGCTCAGTTACCTTAGCTTTCTTGGAAACAGGAACAATGGTGGCCCTCTTGAAGCATGTGGGAACAGCAGACTAGGATAAGGATTGATTGAATATGTCCGTAAACACACCAGCCAGCTGGTCTGCGCATGCTCTGAGGACGCGGCTGGGGATGCCGTCTGGGCCGGCAGCCTTTGCGAGGGTTAACACGTTTAAATGTTTTACTCACGTTAACTGCAGTGAAGGAGAGCCCGCAGGTTTTGGTAGCGGGCCGTGTCAGTGGCACTGTATTGTCCTCAAAGCGAGCAAAGAAGTTGTTTAGTTTGTCTGGGAGCAAGACATCGTGGTCCGCGACGGGGCTGGTTTTCCTTTTGCAGTCCGTGATTGACTGTAGAGCCTGCCACATACTTCTCATGTCTGAGCCGTTGAATTGTGAAGGGATGTGTGCTTAGTCCCTTCCTGTACTACCTGTTCAGCCACGACTGTGTGGCCGCACACGACTCCAACACCATCATCAAGTTTGCTGATGACAGAGAATTCAGAAAATTCTACAATCTTTACTCTGCATTGTTGGAAAATGACCCATAAGTAAGCATTTCACTGTTAGCCTACATCTGTTGTTTACGAAGCATGTGACAAATCACATTTGGTTTGATTTGATATTGTAGGAAATTCGTTTCTGGAACAGAGTCTGATATGTACAGTGCCTTGCAAAAGTATTCAGACCCCTTGGATTTCTTCAAATTTTATTGTGTTACAAAGTGGGATTAAAATTGATTTAATTGTAATTTTATTGTCAACAATCTACACAAAATACTCTGTAATGTCAAAGTGGTAAATGACTGTTTTGATAAATAAAACATTCATAACTAAAATATAGTTGTTACATAAGTTTTCATCCCCTCTGTTTAGGCAAGTCTAAATTATTTCCGGAGTACATATTGGCTTAACAAATCACATGATTTTTGAGTGACTATACCTGTATCTGTAAGGTCTCTCAGTCAAGTATTGCATTTCAAGCACAGATTCAACTACAAAGACCAGAAGGCTTTTCAAAAGCCTCATAAAGAAGGGCAGTGATTGGTAGATGGGTAACAATAACAAATCAGACATTGAATATATCTTTAAGCATGATCAAGTTAATAACTATGATGTGGATTATATATTAAACCACCTAAACACATCAAATATACAGTTGTCCTGAACTGAGCTGCAGGACAGGAATTAAACTGCTCAGAGATGTTATCATGAGGCCATTGGTGATTTTAAAACAGCTACAGAGTTCAATGTCTGTGATGCTAGAAAACTGAGGATGGATGAACAACATTGTAGTGACTCCACAATAATGACCTAAATTACGTAGTAAAAGGAAGAATCCAAATATACAGAATAAAAATATAAAAACACTTGCATCTTGTATGCAACAAGGCACTAAAGTAATACTGCAACAACAACAAAACACAGCATTGAGTAACTGCCTCCTTATTTTCAAGCATGGTGGTGGCTGCATCATGGTATGAGCAGGCAATTACTGTGGAGTTTTTCAGAAATGGGATGGAGCTAAGCATAGGCAAAATCCTAGAGGAAAACCTGTTTCAGTATGCTTCACACCAGACACTGAGTTGCTTAGCAAGTTACAGATTTGACTTAAATCTGCTTGAAAATCTATGGCAAGATTTGAAAAATTCTGTCTAGCCATTATCCCTAACACCTTGACAAAGCTTGCAGAATTTTGAAAAGAATAATGGGCAAATATTGCACAATCCAGGTGTGGAAAGCTCTTATAGATTTACCCAAGAAGACTCACAGCTGTATTCGAAGTCAAAGGTGTTTCTAACATGTATTAACTCAGGTAACGGAATTCTTATGCAACGACTATATTTTAGTTATGTAAATTCTGTTAATCCCCAAAAAATCTTTTAAAAATTCTACTTTGTCATGAGAGTATTTTGTCTTTTAATCCCACTTTGTAACACAATAAAACGTGAAGAAATCCAAGGGGTCTGAATACTTTTGCAAGGCACTGTATGTGAATGGTGTGTATAGACAGTGTGTGAATAGAAAAGTTGTGTACAGCAGTAGTTATATAGGATGAGCCATGACTAGAATACAGTATATACATATAATGTGGGTAAAACAGTATGTTAACATTATTAAAGTGACAAGTGTTCAAGGACTCAATGTACATAGGACAGCAGTCTCTAAGGTGCAGGGTAGAGTACCGGGTGGTAGCCGGGTAGTGACAGTTTCTAAGGTTCAGGGCAGGGTACTGGGTGGAGGCCAGCTAGTGATGACTGTTTAACAGTCTGATGGCCTGGAGATGGGGTCCTCTGCCTATGCAGTCTTCTTTCTACACGAAACTCACCACTGGTGTGTGTGGCCAAAGAGCTCTATTGTCATGTCCTCCAACAAATGCAAACACCCGGAGGTCACTAAACGGCATTGGCACTTGGATTGGAACCGGTGCTATGGTCAGATGACATGAAAATATAGCTCTTTAGACACACACACCAGTGGTGGGTTTGGCGTTGAAATAAGGATGCATAGGCAGAAAAGTATCTCATACCTACAGTAAAATATAGTGGTGGATCTTTGATATTATGGGGCTATTTTCCATTGGTTAATGTTAAAGTCAACAGGATCATGACCTTTACCCAGTACCAGGACATTTTAGCCAAAATCCTGGTTGCCTCTGCCAGGAGGCTGAAACTTGGCTGCAAGTCGATCTTCCAGCAAGACAATAACCCTAAGCACAAATCAAAATCCACAAAGAAATTGTTAATTGACCACAAAAAATCTAAATTTTGCAATGTCTCCAGACTGCCTCCCACCTGTGGTTTGAATTGAAGAGGGGAGTCCATAAGTGCAGATGAAGGATATCAAGGATCTGGAAAGATTATGTATGAAGGAATGGTCATAGATCCCTACCAACGTGTTCTCCATCTCATTAAACATTTTAGAAAAAGGCTTATTACTTGTTAAACAAAATCAACTTTTCTGAGCAATTGTATTAGGATCAAATAAAACATTTTTGGAGCATACAGTATACTGTAGCTCAGTATTGGTATTATATATTTTATACAGTCTTTTTTGCTCATCTTTATCAAGGGTGCAAATCATTTTGGACCAGACTGTATGTCTTTGTGTATGGATGTGCATTTATGAGCCATGATTATTCTTGGTCAAAGTTTGTGTTTCAAGCAAAGAATAAGAAGCAGATCATTTAAGACTTTTATTTAGAAACGCACAACATCACACAAGTCATATAGCCAATGGACACACTGCATGTAACTTTCCCTAATACATTCTCTGATGGGACAATACTGTACATTCAACCTGGGCCTGCAAACCTATGCATGCTCCTTTCGTCTGAGCAGTTTCTTAAAGGCCAACTTAAAATCCTCATTAAAGCTGGTGTAAAGGAGAGGGTTAATGAGTGAGTTGATGTAGCCCAGCCAGGTTAAGAAGTCAGATACATGTGGGGAGGCAGTTATGACCTGTAAGCCTACAAGAAGCTCCTTCAGAAAGAAAGGCATCCAGCAGAGGATAAAAGCGCCAAGGATGAGGCCCAGGATACGTGCTGCCTTCCTCTCCCGGGAGGTACAGATCTGGTGCCTCTCATCTGCCGCCTCCATCTCTGTCTCAAATGAGGGGATACGGATGGTGACATTGAGCCTGTCAAACTCCAGAGTAGGGTCTGAGTTGGACAGGTCCGATACACAGAAGGTGTGTGCCACACGACAGTGGTTTAGAGAGTTCTGGCTGCTCAGGTGCCGGGACGAGACCCGTTTCTGGTAAAGTGTCTTTGCGGCATTGTAAATCCTATAGTACAATATGAGAATAAGGGTCATGGGGATGTAAAATGCCCCAAAAGTGGAGTAAATGGTGTAGCCCACATGGTTGTGCTCTATGATGCACTGTTTTGGGCCATGGCTACCGGGCCTGTGTCTCCAGAAGAGGGGCGGTATAGATATGAAGACTGAGATGACCCAGATGATGCCCACCATGACAGCTGCCCGGCGGGCCGACCTCTTGCGGGCGTACTCGATGGCCTTGGTGATAGCCCAGTACCGGTCCAACGCTATGACACACAGGTGCAGGATGGAGCAGGTGCAGCAGGTCATGTCCACGCTCAGCCAGGCCTCACACACCACCTGGCCCAACGACCAGGTCTCCGTGGCGATGTAGAGGATGCTGACTGGCATCACCAGGATAGCCACCAGAAAGTCAGTGAACGCCAGCGAGCAGATGAGGTAGTTGGCAGGTAGGTGGAGCTTCTTGGTGGTGCAGATGGCTGTGATGACAGCACCGTTGACCAGCGCAGTGAGGAGGGTGAGGAGCCCCAGTAGAACTACCAGCACCACCATCCTGTCTGTAACCAGCACCGCTGGGAGAGCGCTGGCTGGGGCTCCTGTGCTGTTGGTGATGTTGGGCCCTGTGGAGCTGTCTCCATGGTACCTCTCCATCTCCATCTCTGGACAGGGCCAGATCTCCCCCTTCTGCTGGATACAATCTCTCCCAAGGATAGGATGATCCACACTATGGGTCAAAGGTCACTCTGTAACACACAAAAAAGTGCATAAATATTATTATTTCAGAACAAATATTTTACACTATCACAGAGACCTTGGTGAAAATGTGTTTTTCAGTATGATACTTTATAAGAATTCTCACAAGTACACTAGACATCATTATATATTGTATATATTTAGCAATAACTGCTACATAATAGAAGGCACAAAGTTTCTTTGCTCTGGCAAACATTAAATTAGTATTTGTATTTTTCACCTGCCTTTCGAATCGAAGGTGCCGCCCTTGGTTATTGGGGGTTGTTATAAAATAGGATAATGACTGACAAAATGAAATAGTGCAGCCCACAGCAGTAATTGAGCTTCTGAAAGGTGAAGGGTTCGGACTTATACTCTGGAAACTTTTTTAAGCAATGTCATTTGGGAGATGAAAAGCCACTTAACACAGAGAGTACTTATAAAACCGAGGGGAGAATTCCTAAAGTAGAGTCCACACTGCTAATTATCACAGCATTTTTTGTTGTTGTCTGTAATTAAACGCTGTTCCAGAAAACATTCATTTGACGCTCCATTATTTCACTGACATATAAAGATATTTTACTGTACCAGATTTCCAATTCTATCCAACATAAAATACCCTACAATCTGACAAAGTAATTGCTTCTTATAAAAGTTAATAAGGCGCAAACTGTTGAGACAAAGAATAAAGAGAATAATCTATGTTACAGTGAGTAAATGTAGCAATGGGGCAAGTGTAAATGAGGCATATCGCTCTAAGGCTTATCTATCTCATACAATGTCTCTTATCCTCTCTGAGAGGCAGAAATATTGGGCTTTATATCTGCAAGAGGGCATGAGACTGTTGAAGGAGACTGCTGAAGGACATTGTATCCCAAGTGGCACCCTATTCCGTACATAGTGCATTACTTCTGACCAGATCCCCGTGGTACTATGTAGGGAATATGGTGCTATTTAGGACGCAGGCCTTAGCTAGACCAGGTAGACAAAACATTTCAATGGTAGCTGTCAACATGGACATGGTTCACTACTGCCCTTTAGTGCACCTCTTAACGCACACCTCAGCTGAGTCAATATAAACATGACAGGTGGGCCAAGCCAGGGCATGGTGTGAATTAGGCATGTGCAAATTAGTCCTAGCCATCTGTCTGTCTAACTCAACATGAGGCAGAGCAACTAAGGTCATAGACTGATACAGTTGTAAAATAACAATGAGAACTTAAGGTGAGGCACCACACCCTAATAGGGTAATTTATCCCCCTTATTGTAGAATAATAGTGAAGACATAAAAACTATGACATAACACATATGGAATCATGTAGTAACCAAAAAAGTGTTAAACAAATCAAAATATATTTTATATTTGAGATTCTTCAAAGTAGCCACCCTTTGCCTTGATGACAACTTTGCACACTCTTGGCATTCTCTCAACCAGCTTCATGAGGTAGTCACCTGGAATACATTTCAGTTAACAGGTGTGCCTTGTTAATTTGTGGAATTTCTTTCCTTCTTAATGCTTTTGAGCCAATCAGTTGTGTTGTGACAAGATAAGGGTGGTATACAGAAGATATCCCTAGTTCTTGATTTGATTTAGCCTGGGTTTCATACTGAGAATAAGCAAAATACTCAGTCTTGTACCCTGCTGATAATGATTTGCATGAGCCAGTAAAACGTAACGTAACTAGTTACTAAGACTATCCACTTGGTGGGAGTAGAGGGAAAGGAGAGTGGAGAGAAAAAAAAGAAAACTTTGAATTCATAATACATCTCTATTTGAAAAATATAATCTAACTTACTTTGGAAGTACCAGTAAAACATGCCTTAGTTCGTATTACCATTTAGTCAACATTGGAGGTGTGCAGAGGCCTGAAAGTTGCTTTTCAAAGAATACAGTACTTTTCAAAAATGCTTTCTGCTCATCTGAAGGTAAGTCATCACAGGCTTAACCTGTCAAGCATTCTCTGGGAGAATACAGAGGTGTGTGTGCAATACATCCTACTGCCTCCCCCTCAGTGCCTTTTCATGTAACCACTCAGTCTGGCATCTGAAATGACATTTCCACTGAGGAAAAAGGTCTCAGCACACCACTGTCATACCATGGTAGAGCAGAGCAAAGAGACAGCACATTTTGCTTTTATCCATGGCTTTAAAGACATTCCTGTGAGCCTGATATTTTATTAAAGTATGACTCAAAATACACTGAACAAAAAATATAAACGCAACATGTAAAGTGTTGGTCCCATGATTCATGGAAATAAAAGATCCAAGAAATTTCCTCTCATTGACCTAGTTATGATATAATGCCATTTGAACACCCCTTGCTTTACTATACTTTACCTCCCCGGGGAAATGAAAGCATGTCTCAAACACTCCCATCACTTTGTATTGAAATAGAATCCGTGGGGCTTTGAGACTGTCAAACATCAAAAGGTTCTCACACACCAAACAATCATTTTCCCCCTTTGGAGTATTTCCCTCTCTGATTCAAGCAAAGTTGCTGCAAGGCTGTCATTAAACATGGGATTCAAATGGGAATTAAAGAAGCATTTAGTCCTCCCTCTGTAGAGCACCAAATCCCTCTCAAATCTAATGCAAAACTCTGTTTCAGTGACTGAAATAACTCTGCTTTGGACTCAGATGCCCCATTCGTTTCTACTGGGAAGGAAGTTAAAAAAAACTCCAAGGGCACATATCTCTTTCACATGACCTATGCTAACCCAAGTCTATGACCTGTCTACTGGGCTAAAACAGAAGCTGAAAATATGGACCAACGCATTACGGAGGGCAGCTGCAGCATCACATATCCAATGTTATGCTGGTGTTGATCTTTCTAGATATGGGCACATATCCTGCAGTTTGGCGGTTTCAGATAATGAGACAAGAGTATGCCAGGAAAATGGCAAATTCATGTAAATCAGAGCGCTAATACAATACCTATTTTCATGCACCTCCAAGATGGTCTAGTTACTTTTTGGGCCCCCTCCCAAAAAAAAAACTGATCATGAGGGGCCTCAGTTGCTCGTGGGTCTGCGTACCCATATCCACAATTCTAGACATTTTGTCATAAGGTGGAAGAAAATGTTTGATAACTGATGATCAATGGGCCCCACCCCGGTTTGTAATTCGACCATGCTTAATACAAGTTTAGATAGCTGGCTGCTAGACTTACTGGGGGGGTGTATACAGTGACTGTCTAGCAATCCAAAGGTTGCGTGTTCGAGTCGCATCGGGAAGAACTGTTGCATTTTTGCTAACCCTTCCCCTAATCCTTTTCCTAACCTTAACCTAATTCTCCTTACCTTTGTTGTTTTAGTTCTCGTAACCACCAACGTAAATGTGTTACAACGCAACACGTAACCTGGTCTCAGAGAAAGACGTATAAAACTATACGTCCTCTACTATACATCTGCCAACGTATGATAAGTTATGTCATCCAATTCGTATGTTATTGTTCGACTAGGTAAGACGTGTGATACTATACATCCTCCAATTCGTATTATATTGTTCGACTAAGTAAGGCGTGTGATACTATACATCCTCCAATTCGTATGATATTGTATGACCGCTATTCCATTCATAAAGTAACCTAATGTAATATATCATATTAAATGGAGGGAATACATTTACCTACCAAATCCTATGGATTGCCCAGAGACCAGGTTGTGATAGAACACACTGTCTATGTCCCAAATGGCACCCTATTCCCCATAGAGCTTTGGTCAAAAATAGTGCACTACATAGGGAATAGGGTGCCATTTGGGATGTACACACTTTCTTTTACAGCTTTTGCACATTCGAGGGAGAAGACTGATGGACGACATCTAAATCACTCACTGACTATGCTGACTGTGCTTAATTTTGTACGGAGCCAGGCAAATCACACTCAAGAAGTCGGCAAATGATGTTATTACTCAGCTATCATCTCACCAGGGAAATGGATGACCTTTCAGGAGTGGAGATTGCAATGGTGATCTTGCATTATTATAAAACTGCCAGGTCCCTGTGGCTCTGTATCACAAGTTGTGGGCGAACAATCCATCATCAACATACACTGTAGCCAATAATGATCCGATTCAATCATTCAAACCCGTTAATGATCTCTTTGCTAAGCCTGCTGTTGGAAAAGGGGACATTAATAGAGATAGACAGGAGTACCTGATGAGTGGAACAAATAACAGCCTGGAGCAAAGAGATGACAGGAAATAGAAATGGAAAAATGATACAGGCATAGGATCTTAATTTGATCACCCTGTTGTTGCAGTAAAGTTTGTATTTTCCACTTAAAAATTACAGACTTGACTTGCCCCAACTAAAATGGTATCTAATTAATTAATTTCAATTCATTATAATCCACATTTCCTGATGCTGCAGGATTATTCTCTTGCTGTGAGAAACTGGTCAAATTAAGATCCCACACCTGTAGGTGAAGGGAGAGGTCAAATGTATCTCCATTTCCATTTCATATCCAATTAGATACGTTATGACATCCAGGCATATTACTTGCACCTCTATTCCACCCACTAGCCTCCTGCTCTGGAATGCATTTTGACCATTAGGGAGCTGAGAAACATTGTGCGTCCCAAATGGCAAATCAAAAGTACACTACGTAGGGAATAGGGTGCCATTTGAGACACAGAAACAGGCGCTGAATATGATGGACCATGGCGAAGGGAGAACTCTGCATGACAGATACAAATGGACAGGGGAGAGATCATATATTTATGGGGAAAACTGGTTAACCTATTCTTGGCTTTGGTAGAGGAAGAATAGGTGGTATTTTGGGACTCTTAAAGTTTCTCTTCGGCTGTGTATGGAGGGATGACACTTCTATTTGTCAAGAACACAATTCATGTCCAGTTTAAACGCAACTGATGTACCCACCCAGAGAAGCAACAAATCAAATGTGACCGCCTTAAACACAAAAAATAAATAAATGTCTGACATAAACAATTGGCCTATAATTCACTCCTGAACAACGAGACCATGAATGGAAACATCATATTTTCTCAAGGTAGCAAGAACAGGTAATATAACAACCAGCTGTGAGCATTTAAGATGGAACCCCAGGAACAATATATTACTGTGTAAGGAGGAGGAGGACATTGATCGATGCAGGGCCCTCTGTCCCCATATTCACCTAGTCTTTCACACAGACATTGATTGACTGTTGCTTTCAGGATGTAAATCTTGGTGGGATGGAGAGTGGGACAGATGGTATATGGAGTGCTGTCCATGGTGCTGAAATCACAATGATGCCACTGCTATGGCTCTAATTTAAACACATCCCAGATCACAATCTTCAAATGCTTTGGTTTTAACTCCTGTTTCTGATCATAATCGTTTAGTTTGTCATCAAAACATCAGGTAGTAATGTCACCATATAAATGCACTGTCGAAGTTGGGGCAGAGAGCATCTTGTAATTTCCAGAGTCCAACAAGTCTACAATACTATTTCAAATAAAATACAATTGTATTTGTCACATGCGCCAAACATAACAGGTGTAGACCTTACAATGAAATGCTTACTTACAAGCCCTTAACCAACAATGCAGTTTTAAGAAAATACAACAACAAAAAAGTAAGAGATAAGAATAACAAATAATTAAAGAGCAGCAGTAAATAACAATAGCGGGGATATATACAGGGGGTACCGGTACAGAGTCAATGTGTCAATGTGCGGGGGCACCGGTGTCGAGGTAATTGAGGTAATTATGTACACCACCGTTCAAAAGTTTGGGGTCACTTAGAAATGTTCTTGTTTTTGAAAGAAAAGCAAATTTTTTGTCCATTAAAATAACATCAAATTGAGCAGAAATACAGTGTGGACATTGTTAATGTTGTAAATGACTAATGTAGGTGGAAATGGCAGATTTTTTATTGAATATCTACATAGGCGTACAGAGGCCCATTATCAGCAACCATCACTCCTGTGTTCCAATGGCACGTTGTGTTAGCTAATCCAAGTTTATAATTTTAAAAGGCTAATTGATCATTAGAAAACCCTTTTGCAATTATGTTAGTACAGCTGAAAATTGTTGTTCGGCCCCGTACGCCCCCGTATTGGGCCGTACGCACTACCCTCTGTAGTGCCTTGCGGTCGGAGGCCGAGCAGTTGCCATACCAGGCAGTGATGCAACCCGACAAGATGCTCGAAGGTGCAGCTGTAAAACCTTTTCAGGATCTGAGGACCCATGCCAGATCTTTTCAGTCTCCTGACGGGGAATAGGTTTTGTCGTGCCCTCTTCACGACTGTCTTGTTGTGCTTGGACCATGTTAGTTTGTTGGTGATGTGGACACCAAGGAACTTGAAGTTCTCAACCTGCTCCACTACAGCCCCGTCGATGAGAATGCTCGGCCCTCCTTTTCCTGTAGTCCACAATCATCTCCTTTGTCTTGATCACGTTGAGGGAGAGGTTGTTGTCCTTGCACCACACGGTCAGGTCTCTGACCTCCTCCCTATAGGCTGTCTCATCGTTGTCGGTGATCAGGCCTACCACTGTTGTGTCATCAGCAAACTTAATGATGGTGTTGGAGTCGTGCCTGGCCGTGCAGTCGTGGGTGAACAGGGAGTACAGGAGGGGCCCTCGTGTTGAGGATCAGCGTGGCGGATGTGTTGTTAACTACCCTTATCACCTGGGGGAGGCCCGTCAGGAAGTCCAGGATCCAGTTGCAGAGGGAGGTGTTTAGTCCCAGGGTCCTTAGCTTAGTGATGAGCTGAGGGCCAACTCAGATTTAAACACACATAAACCCATCCAGCCAGATAAATCCTCAGAATGTTTTGGTTTAAACTTTTTGTGTTTAACTTTTCTTAATGTCACCATATCAAAGTTGTGATGTAAATCTTGCTGTGGAGGAACAGATGGTCAACCAGCAGGGGGTACTGTCCATGTCCTGAAATCCCATCTGCCACTTCCATGTCTTTGCTCTGCTTTAAAGAGTGACTGCCTTTGAAAATCCCTTTGAAAACGACATTGGCATCGATATGAGTCCGAAACAGTTACTCTAGTTTCAAAATTGACTACAAAGTGTAAATTGGATCATTTTGATCATAAAGTTAGTCTCGTCTAAAACTGAGTTTGTAACATCCATGTGTCACAAAGGGTAACACATGGATGTTGGATTTTGATTTGACGCTGTCCATTTGCCCACTAACATGGGTTGAACAGCTGCGGTGATTGCTCTCTAAAAACACACAAGCCAATCGGCATGTTTGGTGGATCTTTAAAGACGTCCTCCAGTGATTATTTTTACACACACACACATTTGTCACATGAGGATACTTGGACCACCTATTGAGATGTACCTTTTGATAAAGGCCCAATGCAGTCAAAGATGTGATTTTTATGTATTTTATTTACACATTAATATGGAGTTGGTCCCCCCTTTGCTGCTATAACAGCCTCCACTCTTCTGGGAAGGTTTTCCTCTAGATGTTGGATCATTGCTGTGAGGACTTGCTTCCATTCAGCCACAAGAGCATTAGTGAGGCACTGATGTTGGGCAATTAGGCCTGGCTCTCAGTCGGCATTACAATTCATCCCGAAAGTGTTCAATGAGGTTAAGGTCAGGGATCTGTGCAGGCCAGTCAAGTTCCTCCAGACCGATCTCGACAAACCATTTCTGTATGGACCTCGCTTTGTTCACGGGGCATTGACCATTCTGAAACAGGAAAGGGCCTTCCCCAAAATGTTGCCATAAAGTTGAAAGCACAGAGTTGTCTTGAATGTAATTGTATGCTGTAGCATTAAGATTTCCCTTCACTGGAACTAAGGGGCCTAACCCAAACCATGAAAAACAGCCCCAGACCATTATTCCTCCTCCACCAAACTTTACAGTTGGCACTATGCATTCGGGCAGGTACCGTTCTCCTGGCATCGGCCAAACCCAGATTCATCCGTTGGACTGCCAGATGGTGAAGCGTGATTCATCACTCCAGAGAACGTGTTTCCACTGCTCCAGAGTCCAATGGCGACGAGCTTTACACCACTCCAGCCGACGCTTGGCATTGCACATGGTGATCTTAGGCTTATGTGCGACTGCTCGGCCATGGAAACCCATTTCATGACGCGACCGACGAACAGTTATTGTGCTGGCGTTGCTTCCAGAGGCAGTTTGGAACTCGGTAGTGAGTGTTGCAACCGAAGACAGACGATTTTTACGCACTACTCACTTCAGCACGCGGTGGTCCTGTTCTGTGAGCTTGTGTGTCCTACCACTTCACGACTGAGCCGTTGTTGCTCCTAGACGTTTCCACATCACAATAACAGCACTTACAGTTGACCGGGCAAGCTCTAGCAGGGCAGAAATTTGACGAACTGACTTGCTGGAAAGGTGGCATCCCATGACGGTGCCACGTTGAAAGTCACTGAGCTTTTCAGTACGGGCCATTCTACTGCCAATGTTTGTTTATGGAGATTGCATAGCTGTGTGCTCAATGTTATACACCTGTCAGCAACGGGCGTTGCTGAAATAGCCGAATCCACTAATTTGAAGGCATGTCCACATACTTTTGGCCATGTAGTGTATATTTCCACACTATGAGGTTGGAATAATACTGTGAAATTGTGAAAATGATGATCATGCCATTTTAGTGTAAGAGCTGTTTGAAAAGACTGCCTGAAATCTCAGCCTGTTTTGGTGGGATGGAGTTTTGGCCTTAGTAACTAGACCATTAGACCACAAACCTCTTTGCAAATAACAGCTAGTTTTCAGTTTTCCCCTCCCAACCCAGACTACTTCCAGACAGTCTTAGCCATTTTAATTGAAAACATTCACAGTAAGGTACTTCATTGTTACCCAGAAATGATTTGATGTTGAGATAAATACCACTGCATTGGAACTTTAAGTAAATCAGGTGATAAATGAGCCGAAAAGGAGACTTGAGTAGGACTTTTAACACAACCCAGCCGGATAACAATCCTCCGAATGCTTTGATATAAACTCCTGTTTTGATTGTCTTCCAAACGCCAGGCAGTAATGTCACTATACTGTAAATGCACTGTCAAAGTTATGAACAATGTTTTGGAGATTAGACTTTTTATTCATTTCCTTCAATGCCTGTTAGAGGTGTAATGTCCCTCCCTGGGAGAGAATGAATGAGTATTGAAAGTTTCACTTTACTCAATTAGAACTCTCTGGTTGCATTCCAAATGGCATTCTATTCCCTATATACTGTAGTGCACTACTTTTGACCACGGCCCATTGGGTTCTGGTCAAAAGTAGTGCACTAAACTCGTATCTGTTATAAATTTGGCTGGTGGTAAGACTTCCTGCTCCTAAAATGTAATAACATTTGATCATAATGGGAAATCAGTCACACAGCAGCACTAAGACATCGATCTAATACTTATACCCCTGATCTCCTTGTTTTTGTTATAGTTTTTTGTCATTGCAGACATCCCCACCCTGCCAGAATAGCAGAACCTAAACCGTGGAGCATAAGAATTACAGACATGAATACATAATCAAGCTCTGTTTGTTTGTGTGGATGTTGGATTAATTGGATTTGATGTGATACAGGAATGAGGAGAAACAATCATTGTTTTATGTTTCTAAATACGAGATTCACCGGCACAAAAGGCACATCTCTCTTTTATGGGCACTGTGCATCACAGCTGGATAGGCTGTGCTTCCGCTCTAAAAATCCATACCAATATTATTTCCGTTTAGACCTCCTTTCGTGGGTCTTAAAACGTCCTATTAGTGCTGCATGAAATTATTTTGTTTTTAAGGACGCACCTCAAATATTGCCACCCCTCCCACCTCAGCGCAAGCAAGCTGATGTTAGACAGGTAAATTGTCGAACCTTCCGGGTTTTTTTACATGACGAAATTGCAAACTAACGTGCGTTTGACACTTGCCGAAAATACAGCCCATGGTGTGCATCCCAAATGGTACCCTATTACACATTGCACTACTTTGACCAGAGCCATAGAGCCCTGGTATAACGTAGTGCATTATATAGGGAATAGAGTATAATATGGGATGCAGACATAACTGATTGGAATATGTTCAAAGATTCATCCACCCAGGACTCATTCATCAACATTGAGGAACATACATCGTCAGTCACCCGGCTTCATTTGGAAATGTGTTGTACCCACAATAACAATTCGGACATACCCCAACCAAAAACCCTGGATGAACAGAGATACAGTGGGGCAAAAAAGTATTTAGTCAGCCACCAATTGTGCAACTTCTCCCACTTAAAAAGATGAGAGACGCCTGTAATTTTCATCATAGGTACACTTCAACTATGACAGACAAAATGAGAAAAAAAAATCCAGAAAATCACATTGTAGGATTTTTAATGAATTTATTTGCAAATTATGGTGGAAAATAAGTATTTGGTCAATAACAAAAGTTTATCTCAATACTTTGTTATATACCCTTTGTTGGCAATGACAGAGGTCAAACGTTTTCTGTAAGTCTTCACAAGGTTTTCACACACTGTTGCTGGTATTTTGGCCCAATCCTCCATGCAGATCTCCTCTAGAGCAGTGATGTTTTGGGGCTGTTGCTGGGCAACACGGACTTTCAACTCCCTCCAAAGATTTTCTATGGGGTTGAGATCTGGAGACTGGCTAGGCCACTCCAGGACCTTGAAATGCTTCTTACGAAGCCACTCCTTCGTTGCCGGCCCAGATGGCATCGCTGGCCGCGTCCTCAGAGTGTGTGCTGACCAGCTGGCGGGTGTCTTCTCGGACATCTTCAACCTGTTCCAGGCTGTAGTCCCAACCTGCTTTAAGGAGACCACGATCGTCCCAGTGCCCAAGAAAAACAAGGTGACATGCCCAAATGACTATCGCCCCGTCGGGCTCACCTCGATCATCATGAAGTGCTTCGAAGGGCTGGTCATGGCCCACATCAATGCCAGCATGCCAGGCACACTGGACCCACTACAATTTGCCTACCGCTCCAACAGATTCACGGTAGTTGCCATTTCGATCGCTATTCACACGGCCATAACACATCTGGACAAGAGGAACACCTATGTGAGAACACTGTTCAATGACTACAGTTCAGCATTCAACACTATTGTTCTCTCCATGTTCGACACCAAGCTCAGAGCCCTGGGTCTGGATACCACCCTCTGTAACTGAATCCTGGACTTCCTGATGGGCAGACCACAGGCTGTGAGGATTGGCAACAACACCTTCTCCACACTGACTCTTAACACAGGGGCACCCCAGGGGTGGGTCCTCAGTCCTCAGCTGTACTCCCTGTTCACCTACAACTGCGTGGCTTTGCATGACACCAACTCCATCATCAAGAGAGTGTCCTGACCGATTGCATCACAGCCTGATATGGGAATTGCTCCTTTCATGACCTCAAGGCCCTCCAGCAGGCCGTGAATCACTGGGACCGTGCTCCCTCCCATCCAGGACATCTACTCGAAACGGTGCCGGAGGAAGGCACGCAGAAAAGTAACATACTACACCTGTAGGTGTTACTAATGATTTATCCTAATCATCCAGACAGAAAATACAACATTATGTGATTTATGTGAAAAGAGGACATAATACTTTCCTATCATTCATGTGAGGCTAAGCACAATCTCATTCTAAATGTAGGGTGATTCATCGAAAGAGACGAAGCCCTCCCAGTGCCTGAATGCCCTCACCTCAGAGTTTATCTGTGTTCATCTAGTAAACATGGGCGGCTCCAGGGACGGGCTTGAAGGTGCTGAAGCCCCCTTTAGCATTAGCACCCCAAAGAAAGATTGTATTAGTACAAAGATTGTATTAGCTACCTCAGTGAAAAGTTCCTGGTGTGCTAGTAAAGTATTACCATAGCCATATGCCTATTCTCTTTCCTGTGCTTTTCCCAGTGCTAGTAAAGTTGAATTATTGGGGCCAGAGCCATATGTCTATTCAAAGATCCACACATTTGTGTTATCTTTCCTGTCACATGTAACCTTTGTTTAGTTCATCTACAGGACAGAGTGCAAACGTATTTAATGGTGATCTCAAAAGAAGGATGGAAGAGGTTACTTCAACTACCCCCAACCCCCACTCCAAGCTTTGGATCTCACAGATACTAGTACGCGCTCGCACACACTCCATTACGAACTACGAACTTGACAAAATGATGTGCAGCAGTCCATGGCAGGCACGGTCTCTCCTACACAATTCCCCCTGGTGTCATTTCAGCCCGAAATACAACACTTTGCAATTTCCGTTTAATTTCCATTTACTCACTTTTCGAGGTAAAGGTTAAAGCATGAATCTGTTAAAGTTCCAAAACGACATTATATTCATTAACCCTCATGGATAAACTATGGGATTGGGACTTTATGTTAAACATATGGACGAATCAGTCGATTTCTATTGGATTATCATACGTTATCATACATTCAATAAAGGAATGGGAAATCATTTATTTAAAATGTCCTGGACAGCCTGAAGCCTATAGCCTAATTTTTCAATGATTGGCTATTGGCCTACGCATCAATGAAAAGGACAATCATAATTTTATGAACGATAAGGGATTTTCCATGCATTCTGTTGAGCATTGTCCAATTAAAACACATTCATCTTAGATGTTTGTTTTTCTGGAAAGATACACCCTTGATCCCTTTTATTATATTACAACAGTTACACATAAACATAAATAAAACATAAATTCCCTGAAGGAGAAAATACTAAACTAATTTGTTCTAACAAGTAATTCCAAAACAGTAAGCCAGATAATATCTAAAGAAGTCAGATATACCTTATTATTTAGTTTTTTTGCTTGCGTAGACAAGTAAGTTAATTTTCACTGATCATTTCGCCACAATGAACATTTAAAAAGAAACCAGATGCAGCTATTCTAAACGTAATCGAGCAGTCGATAACCAAGAAGGCAACATTTACCTATACAGATAACTGTGATTGATCAGACTACAGTCTGACTACAACATCCTAATACAAAGGTATAGTGTGCTCATTTAGAAGTGTTGGTAAGTTTTGTGCGCAACGCATCGCTTACCGTGTATCGTTTTTCCAAACTCTTTTGGAGCGTCATCATTTCAATTTCTTGATGTAAATGAAGAAATCTGTCTCCGTTGAACGTTGGTTGTCCTCAACGAGCCAGTAGGTTTTTGAGCGCAATTTCCGGCGGTGAACCGCGCTGAACCGTTCATCAGGTGTCCTTACATTTGCGAACTGAAGATTTTCCACTGAGGGTCTGCAGATCCTTCGAATAATCCGCCGCACTAGCTCTGCACATAGGAGTGCACTGATCTCATTGATCTAAATCCGGACGTTGCCGAGTTTATCGGGAGAACTCATAAAAAAATCGTTCTGCCGGTTATTACAGACACTTGGATGCTTTGGTTGTCGTCTCCTTACAAATATCAAGGTTGTCAGTGAGTTGCACTTGAATGAAACGCACGCAAACACTAGGGGTCACCTTTTGCTAGAAGCAGTTGAGCATTCTCATAAAAATTGACCAGGCAATATCAAATCAAACTTTATTTGTCACATGCGCGAATACAACAAGTGTAGACCTTACTTACAAGCCCTTAACCAACAGTGCAGTTCAAGAAAGAGTTAAGAAAATATTTACCAAATAAAATAAAATAAAAAAACATTAAAAAAAGAAACACAATAAAATAACAATAAGGAGGCTATACAGGGGGGTACCTGTACAGAGTCAATGTGCTGGGTAAATGTTAGTCAAGGTAATTTGTACATGTAGGTAGGGGTGAAGTGACAATGCATAGATAGTAAACTGCAAGTAGAAGCAGTGTAAAAAACTAATGGAGGGGAGGTGTCAATGTAAATAATCCGGTGGCCATTTGATTAATTGTTCAGCAGTCTTATGGCTTGGGGGTAGAAGCTGTTAAGGAGCCTTTTGGTCCTAGACTTAGGGGCACCGGTACCGCTTGCCATGCGGTAGCAGAGAAAACAGTCTATGACTTGGGGGACTGGAGTCTTTGACAATTGTGGGGTCTTTCCTCTGACACCGCCTAGTATATAGGTCCTGGATGGCAGGAAGCTTGGCCCCAGTGATGTACAGGGCCGTTCGCACTACCCGCTGTAGTGCCTTACCATACCAGGCGGTGATGCAACCGGTCAAGATTCTCTCGATGGTGCAGTTGTAGAACTTTTTGAGGATCTGGAGACCCATTCCAAATCTTTTCAGTCACCTGAGGGGGAAACGGTGTGGTCGTGCCCTCTTCAGGACTGTCTTGGTGTGTTTGGACCATGATAGTTGGTTGGTGATGTGGACACCAAGGAACTTGAAACTCTCGACCTGCTCCACTACAGCCCCGTCGATGTTAATGTGGGCCTGTTCGGCCCGCCTTTAGTATAGCAATCATACTGCATGATTTATATTGAGTGATGTTTCCAACTCAATAGGTTTTAGCTGAAATGAATAGGCCCATGGAAAATGGGAGTTGAGGTCTGAAAGGATATCAGGACCAGGCAGGCAGGCTCCTAGGGCACGAGAACACTACTGGTCCATTGGTGAGGACCCTCTGAGGACGTACAGTATCAGTATGAGGGAGATCTATATCAACAGCCCGGTCTCATAAACTAGCCGTAACATAGTAAATGTAAATCTGGACACTCAAATGAGTATGATATGTTACGTTGGGTATGGTTACACAGGCCGGGGTGTATGGGTGTGCATATAACACGAACATCTAGCAACCCAAAGGTTGCGAGTTTGAATCTCATCACGGACAACTTTAGCATTTAGTTAATTAGCCACTTTTCAACTACTTACTACTTTTTAGCTACTTTGCAACTACTTAGCATGTTAGCTAACCATTCCCCTAACTTTAACCCTTTTAGCTAACCCTAACCCTAACCTTAACCTTTTAACCTAACTCCTAAACTTAACCCTAACCCCTAGCCTAGCTAACGTTAACCAGCTCGCTAACGTTAGCCACCTAGCTAGAATTCATAACATATCATGCATTTTGAAAATTCGTAACATATACGAATTGTAATTTGTAGCATTTCATACGAAATGGGTGATGGACATCCACAAATTAATACATATCATATGCAATGTAACATATCATACTAAATGGAGTGTCTCAGATTTACAGTACCAGTCCAAAGTTTGGACACACCAACTCATTCAAGGGTTTTTCTTTATTTGGACTATTTTCATACATTGTAGAATAATAGTGAAGACATCAAAACTATAAAATAACACGTGAAATCATGTAGTAGCCAAAAAAGTGTTAAACAAATCAAAATATATTTTATATTTAAGATTCTTCAAAGTAGCCACCCTTTGCCTTGATGACAGCCTTGCACACTCTTGGCAACTGACTGGCTTTCTTGATGTCTATAGTATTCTCTCTGGTATGCAATCTGGTTTACGCTCAGGTTATGGATGTGTCACTGCAACCTTAAAGGTCCTCAATGATGTTACCAATGCCATTGATTCTAAGCATTGTTGTGCTGCTATTTTTATTGACTTGGTCAAAGCTTTTGATATGGTAGACCATTCCATTCTTGTGGGCCGGCTAAGGAGTATTGGTGTCTCTGAGGGGATCTTTGGCCTGGTTTGCTAAATACCTCTCTCAAAGAGTGCAGTGTATAAAGTAAAAAAATCTGCTGTCTCAGCCACTGCCTGTCACCAAGGGAGTACCCCAAGGCTCAATCCTAGGCCCCACGCTCTTCTCAATTTACATTAACAACATAGCTCAGGCAGTAGGAAGGTCACTCATCCATTTATATGCTGATGATACAGTCTTATACTCAGCTGGCCCCTCCCCGGATTTTGTGTTAAATGTTCTACAACAAAGCTTTTTTAGTGTCCATCAAGCTTTCTCTACCCTTAACCTTGTTCTGAACACCTCCAAAACAAATGTCATGTGGTTTGGTAAGAAGAATGCCCCTCTCCCCACAGGTGTGATTACTACTGCTGAGGGTTTAGAGCTTGAGGTAGTCACCTCATACAAGTTCTTGGGAGTTTGGCTAGACAGTACACTGTCCTTCTCTCAGCACAAATCAAAGCTGTAGGCTAAAGTTAAATCTAGACTTGGTTTCCTCTATCGTAATCACTCCTCTTCCACCCCAGCTGCCAGACTAAACCTGATTCAGATGATCACCCTACCCATGCTAGATTATGGAGACATAATTTATAGATCAGCAAGTAAGGGTGCTCTTGAACGGCAAAATGTTCTTTACCATTCGGCCATCCGATTTGCCACCAATGCTCCTTATAGGACACATCACTGCACTCTATACTCCTCTGTAAACTGGTCATCTCTGTATACCCGTCGCAAGACCCACTGGTTGATGCTTATTTTTAAAACCCTCTTAGGCCTTATTCCCCCCCGATCTGAGATATCTACTGCAGCTCTCATCCTCCACATACAACATCCGTTCTGCCAGTCACATTCTGTTAAAGGTCCCCAAAGCACACACATCCCTGGGTCGCTCGTCTTTTCAGTTCGCTGCAGCTAGCGACTGGAACAAGCTGCAACAAACACTCAAACTGGACAGTTTTATATCAATCTCTTCATTCAAAGACTCAATCATGGACACTCTTACTGACAGTTGTGGCTGCTTTGCGTGATGTATTGTTGTCTCTACCTTCTTGCCCTTTGTGCTGTTGTCTGTGCCCAATAATGTTTGTACCATGTTTTGTGCTGCTACCATGTTGTTTTGCTACCATGTTGTTGTCATGTTGTGTTGCTACCATGCTGTGTTGTCATGTGTTGCTGCCTTGCTATGATGTTGTCACATCTCTTTATGTAGTGTTGTATTGTCTGTCTTGTCGTGATGTGTGTTTTGTCCTATATTTATATGTTATTTTTTAAATTTGTAAAAAAAATTATTTAACCTTTATTTAACCAGGTAGGCAAGTTGAGAACAAGTTTGTAACGGTAGTCGTCATATTCCTCCTCCTCGGACGAGGAGAGGCGAGAAGGATCGGAGGACCAATTTGCAGCGTAGTAATTTTGACATTAATATATTTATTAGACAAGACACAAAACGAACTACACTTGATAATTAACAAAACAAATAAACGATGTAGACAGACCTGGATATGCGAACTACATACAACGAAGAACTCACGAACAGGAAAATGACTACACAAAAGAAAGAACGAACAAACAAACCGAAACAGTCCCGTGTGGCCCGACAAACACAGACACAGGAGACAAACACCCACGACAAACAATGTGAAACCACCTACCTAATATGTTCTCAATCAGAGGAGATGAAACCACCTGCCTCTAATTGAGAACCATATCAGGTACCCATTTTACCAACATAGAAACACATAACATAGAAAATGCCCACCCACACTCACGCCCCTGACGACTTAACACATACAAAAACAACAGAAAACAGGTCAGGAACGTGACATAACCCCCCCTCAAGGTGCGTACTCCGACGCACCACCAAAAGTCTAGGGGAGGGTCTGGGTGGCATCTGACCACGGTGGTGGCTCAGGCTCTGGACGAGGTCCCCACCCACCATAGTCAATCCCAGCTTCCGTATTCCCCTCCGAATGACCACCCTCCAAATAAACCCCACTGTATTAAGGGGCAGCACCGGAATGAGGTAGCTCAGGACAGAGAGGTTAGCTCAGGACAAGAGAGGTAGCTCAGGATAGAGAGGTAGGCTCAGGATAGAGAGGTAGCTCAGATAGGAGGGTCAGGATAGAGGGGCAACTCCGGAACTGAAGGGCAGCTCCGGACAGAGAGACAGCTCTGGACTGAGGGGCAGTTCTGGATTAATGGCAGCTCCGGGCTGAGGGGCAGCTCATGTGGCTGGCAGCTCTGGCTGCTCATGGCTGCTGCGGCTCTGAGGACGCTCATGGGCTGACGGCTCTGGACGCTCATGGCTGGCTAGGCTCTGGGACGGCTAGGCTGGCTGACGGCTCTGGACGCTCATGGCTGGCTGACGGCTGGACGCTCATGGCTCGCTGACGGCTCTGGACGGTCTGGCTCGCGACGGCTCTGGACGCTCATGGCTCGCTGACGGGGCGCTGGCGCTCATGGCTTCGCTGACGGCTCTGGACGCTCATGGCTCGCTGACGGCTCTGGCTGCTCATGGCTCGGCTGACGGGCTCTGGCTGCTCATGGGCTCGGCTGACTGGCTCTGGCTGCTCATGGCTTCGCTGACGGGGCTCTGGCTGCTGATTGGCTCCGCTGACGGCCTCTGGCAGCTGAACTTCCTAGGATCGTCTGGTTGGCGGCTCTGGCAGATCCTGTTTCTGGTTGCGGCTTCTGGCAGATCCTTGTTCTGGTGGCGGGCCTGTCTTGGGGCAGATCCGTCTGGTGTAGGGGCTCTTGCAGAATCCTGGGTCTTGGTCTGGCGGCTTTTTGGCAGATCCTGTCTGGGTTGGCGGCTCTGGCAGATTCCTGACATTGAACGAAATGGCTCTAGCGGCTCCTGACTGACGAACCGCTCTGACGGGGCTCGGGACAGACGGGCGGGCTCTAATGGCTCGGGCAACGGATGGCTTCAGATGGCACTGGGCAGACGGATGGCTCAGATTGCACTGGGCAACGGGAATTGGCTCCAGATGGGCCACTGGGGCAGACGGATGATCAGATAGGCACTGGGCAGACGGATGGCTCGATGGCACTGGGGGACGGATTGGCCTCACAGATGGCACTGGGCCAGACGGATTGGCTCTGCCCCCGGGGATGAGGCGGCACTTAGAGCCGTGGTTGCGTGGTGGCCGGAACTGAGGCACCCGGGCTAAGGACACGCACCTTCAGGCTAGGCGGGGAGCACAAACAGGGCACACTGGACTCTCAAGGCGTACTAAGGCCTGGTGGCGTGGTACCGGCACTGGTGGTACCGGGCTGAGGGCACACACATCAGGGCGAGTACGGGGAGAAGGAACAGTGCGTACAGGGCTCGGGAGACGCAAGGAGGCTTGATGCCGTGGGTGTCGGAACTGGAGGCACTGGGCTGGAGACACGCACCCACAGGAGAGTGCGTGGGAGGAGGAACAGGGCTCTGGAAACGCACTGGAGCCTGGTGCGTGGTGTAGGCACTGGGTGGTACGGGCTGCGGGAGGGTAGCGCCGGAAATACCGGACCGTGCAGGCGTTAACTGGCTTCCCTAGAGCACTGAGCCTGCCCACCTTACCTGGTGTGAATGCTCCCCGTCGCCCGACCAGTGCGGGGAGGGTGGAATAACCCGCACCCGGGCTATGAACACGACAGGAGACACCGTGCGCTCTAACTGCGTAACACTGTGTCTGCCCGTACTTCCCGCCTCTCCACGGTTAGCCTGGGAAAGTGGGGCGCAGGTCTCCTACCTGCCCTCGGCCCACTACCTCTTAGCCCCCCACCCAAGACATTTTTGGGGTTTCTTCACGGGCTTCCGTGCTGAAGCCGCGTACCTTCATATCTCCGGTTCCCTCTCTCCGCGTTGCCCCCGCTCTCCTCACTGCCTCCAGGCTGTTTCCCATGGGAGCGGATCCCCTTCCCAGCCAGGATCTCCTCCCATGTTGTGAGCAACCCTTGCCGTTTACAACGTCCCTCCCCATGTCCATTCCTGTTTTAGTATTCCACTGCTACCCAACTACACGCTGGCTTGGGTCCTGGTTGTGGTGGTTCTGGTAACGGTAGTCGTCATATTCCTCCTCCTCGGACGAGGAGAGGCGAGAAGGATCGGAGGACCAATTTGCAGCGTAGTAATTTGACATAATATTTATTAGACAAGACAAAAAACGAACTACACTTGATAATTAACAAAACAAATAAACGATGTAGACAGACCTGGAYATGCGAACYTACATACAACGAAGAACTCACGAACAGGAAAAATGACTACACAAAAGAACGAACGAACAAACAAACCGAAACAGTCCCGTGTGGCGCGACAAACACAGACACAGGAGACAACCACCCACGACAAACAATGTGAAACCACCTACCTTAATATGGTTCTCAATCAGAGGAGATGAAAACCACCTGCCTCTAATTGAGAACCATATCAGGTCACCCATTTACCAACAAAGTAGAAATACTGGGGTGCAAAGGAGCAAAATAAATAAATAAATACGGTAGGGGAAGAGGTAGTTGTTTGGGCTATTTATACATGGGCTATGTACAAGTGCAGTGATCTGTGAGCTGCTCTGACAGCTGGTGTTTAGTGGTAGTTAGGGAGATAAGTGAGGGAGGGAGATACGTGTTTCCAGTTTCAGAGACTTTTGTAGTTCATTCCAGTCAATGGCAGCAGAGAACTGGAAGGAGAGGCGGCCAAAGGAGGAATTGGCTTTGGGGGTGACAAGTGAGATATACCTGCTGGAATGCATGCTACGGGTGGGTCCTGCTATGGTGACCAGCGAGCAGAGGTAAGGCGCGACTTTACCTAGCAGGGTCTTGTAGATGACCTGGAGCCAGTGGGTTTGGCGACGAGTATGAAGCGAGGGCCAGCCAACGAGAGCGTACTGGTCGCAGTGGTGGGTAGTATATGGGGCTTTGGTGACAAAACGGATGGCACTGTGATAGACTGCATCCAATTTGTTGAGTAGGGTGTTGGAGGCTATTTTGTAAATGACATCGCCGAAGTCGAGGATCGGTAAGATGGTCAGTTTTACGAGGGTATGTTTGGCAGCATGGGTGAAGGATGCTTTGTTGTGAAATACGAAGCCGATTCTAGATTTAACTTTGGATTGGAGATGTTTTATGTGAGTCTGAAAGGAGAGTTTACAGTCCAACCAGAGACCTAGGTATTTGTAGTTGTCCACATATTCTAAGTCAGAACCGTCCAGAGTAGTGATGCTGGACGGGCGGGCAGGTGCAGGCAGCGATCGGTTGAAGAGCATGCATTTAGTTTTACTTGTATTTAAGAGCAGTTGGAGGCCACAGAAGGAGAGTTGTATGGCATTGAAGCTCATCTGGAGGGTTGTTAACACAGTGTCCAAAGAAGGGCCAGAAGTATACAGAATGGTGTCGTCTGCGTAGAGGTGGATCAGAGACTCACCAGCAGCAAGAGCGACATCATTGATGTATACAGAGAAGAGAGTCGGCCCAAGAATTGAACCCTGTGGCACCCCCATAGAGACTGCTAGAGGCCCGGACAACAGGCCCTCAGATTTGACACACTGAACTCTGTCGGACAAGTAGTTGGTGAACCAGGCGAGACAATCATTTGAGAAACCAAGGCTGTTGAGTCTGCCGATGAGGATGTGGTGATTGACAGAGTCGAAAGCCTTGGCCAGGTCAATGAATACGGCTGCACAGTATTATTTCTTATCGATGGCGGTTAAGATATCGTTTAGGACCTTGAGCGTGGCTGAGGTGCACCCATGACCAGCTCTGAAACCAGATTGCCTGGCGGAGAAGGTACGGTGGAATTCAAAATGGTCGGTGATCTGTTTGTTAACTTGGCTTTCGAAGACCTTAGAAAGGCAGGGTAGGGTAGATATAGGTCTGTAGCAGTTTGGGTCAAGAGTGTCCCCCCCTTTGAAGAGGGGGATGACCGCAGCTGCTTTCCAATCTTTGGGAATCTCAGACGACACGAAAGAGAGGTTGAACAGGCTAGTAATAGGGGTTGCAACAATTTCGGCAGATATTTTTAGAAAGAAAGGGTCCAGATTGTCTAGCCCGGCTGATTTGTGGGGGTCCAGATTTTGCAGCTCTTTCAGAACATCAGCTGACTGGACTTGGGAGAAGGAGAAATGGGGAAGGCTTGGGCAAGTTGCTGTGGGGGGTGCAGTGCTGTTGACCGGGGTAGGGGTAGCCAGGTGGAAAGCATGGCCAGCCGTAGAAAAATGCTTATTGAAATTCTCAATTATAGTGGATTTATCGGTGGTGACAGAGTTTCCTATCCTCAGTGCAGTGGGCAGCTGGGAGGAGGTGCTCTTATTCTCCATGGACTTTACAATGTCTCAGAACCTTTTCGAGTTTGTGTTGCAGGAAGCAAATTTCTGCTTGAAAAAGCTAGCCTTGGCTTTTCTAACTTCCTGTGTATATTGGTTTCTAACTTCCCTGAAAAGTTGCATTTCACGGGGATTGTTCGATGCTAATGCAGAACGCCACATAATGTTTTTGTGTTGGTTAATGGCAGTCAGGTCTGGAGAGAACCAAGGGCTGTATCTGTTCTTGGTTCTAAATTTCTTGAATGGGGCATGCTTATTTAAGATGCACGAGCTCTGATGATAGATGGGGGGCAATCAGTTCACATATGGTATCCAGAGCACAGCTGGGGGCAGWGGGTGGTCTATAGCAGGCGGCAACGGTGGGAGACTTGTTTTTAGAGAGGTGGATTTTTAAAAGTAGAAGTTCAAATTGTTTGGGTACAGACCTGGATAGTAGGACAAATCTGCAGGCTATCTCTGCAGTAGATTGCAACACACCGCCCCTTGGCCATTCTATCTTGTCTGAAAAGGTTGTAGTTAGGGATGGAGATTTCAGAGTTATTGGTGGTCTTCCTAAGCCAGGATTCAGACACGGCTAAGACATCCGGGTTGGCAGAGTGTGCTAAAGCAGTGAATAAAAAAACTTAGGGAGGAGGCTTCTAATGTTAACATGCATGAAACCAAGGCCTTTACGGTTACAAGTCATCAAAAAGAGAGCGCCTGAGGAATAGGAGTGGAGCTAGGCACTGCAGGGCCTGGATTCACCTCTACTTGCCAGAGGAACAGAGGAGGAGTAGGATAAGGGTACGGCTAAAAGCTATGATAATTGACGTCTAGGATGTCCGGAACAGAGAGTAAAAGGAGCAGGTTTCTGGGGCGATAAAATAGATTCAAGGTATAGTGTACAGACAAAGGTATGGTAGGATGTGAATACAGTGGAGGTAAACTGGCATTGAGTGATGATGAAAGAGATATTGATAGTGATCATTGCATGTGTGGGTGGTGAACTGAATGGTTGGATAAGGTATAATGAGCAGGGCTAGAGGCTCTACAGTGAAATAAGCCAATAAACAATAACCAGAACAGCAATGGACAAGGCATATTGACATTAAGGAGAGGCATGCGTAGCCAAGTGATCATAAGGGTCCAGTGAGTAGTGGAGGTTGGTTGGGGTCACGGCGATTCAGACAGATAGCCGAGCCATGGGAGGCAAGCTAGCAGAAGATGGAGGTCTGTTTTTAGCCATCCCGTGCGTTTCCGTCGGTAGATTAGTGGGGTTCCGTGTGGTAGAGGGTACCAATCCAATTTGTCAAAATAGTTATAGTTATAGTGGCCCAAGAAGATTGTTCGATAGACCTGTTCAGATAGCAGCTGATTGCTCAAGACAGCTAACGATTAGCGGGCCGCAGTTAGCAGATGGGCGTTCAGGTTACGTCGCGATGGAGGGGCCAGTTGAATAACTCCATCGGGCAGATAACGTCGGTATTCCAGTCGTGAAGGCCCGGTGGGGCTCCGCATCGGCAGTAAAACGGGTCCGGATAGGTGATTGTAGCACAGGAGTGGCTGATGGAACTCACCTGGCTAGCTCCGGGATAATTGGTGTTTGCTCCGGAATCGACGTTAGCCAATAGTCACTCGGATAGCAGCTGCAAGATCCAGGTGTAAATGTCCAGAGCTTGGGGTAGAAATCCGGGGATATGGAGAGAAAATAGGTCAGGTATGCTCTGGTCTGAGTCGCGTTGTACAAAACTGCCGATAGCTTTCTGAGCTAAAGGATAGCTGATGACCGCTAGCTGTGGTTAGCTGAATACTAACGTTAGCTAGTGAGCTGGCTAACTTCTGGCTAGCTTCTGTTGTGGATTTCGGATACGAGGTGAATAATACTTTGGGGAAAAAACAGATCCGCACCACATTTGGTGAGGCGGGTTGCAGGAGAGTGTTTTGAAGTTGAGTTTTTAGAAAAAAAAATTGAAAAAGATATGCGAAGAAAAAGATAAAAAGATATTAAATATATATACACGGGACAAGACGAGGACAAAGGACGTCTGACTGCTACGCCATCTTGGAAAGAGGTAATGAGGAGATGATGAGGAGATGGCACGTGGGTGGCACCTGCTTCTTATATATATATATATATATATATATAAAAATAAAAAAATCTCCAGTCCCCACAGGAGGTCTTTTGCCTTTTGGTAGGCCATCATTGTAAATAATAATTTGTTCTTAACTGACTTGCCAAGTTAAATAAAGGTTAAATAAAATAAATACAAATAAATGGCCTAGGCTACAGCTAAAGGGTAGGTTATGATGCAATATGGAGGTAGCCAGTGCCAGTCGTCTGTTTGTGCTATCATGCCAACTCCTTGTCACTCATTGTCATGCCAAATGTTTGGTTTGACAATGAGCAATGGAGTTGGCAAAATTACAGATCTGGGACCAGGTGAGCACGAACTACAACATTGTCAATGATCTCTGTTTAGTTTTGTAATGTGACAGGTTACGGCAAGTTTCTTTGTACTTATTGTAGATATTCATGTCTTACAATCTGCTTTGTTTTCAGATAGTACTTCTGTTTCTGTATGTACTGTAGACCTAAGAATATAAACTTGTTGCATAGAAATGTGTTATGATATTTGATAAGGGCACACAATCAATATAGAAGTCTGCAATCAAAATGATTAGATTATCCTGAGATTGTAGATGTAATTGAATCCTGGATGATGTATTTTTTATTAGTTATAATGAGGAGATTAATAATTGACTACCAATGGTTTTCATGTGCAAGAACGGTAATGGAGATGGAGGGGGTGGGGGGACTGATATAAATAGTCATTTTTGCAACCAAAAATATACCTTCACAGACATGAAAGGGTAAACGATAAAGCAACTACTAATAATAACAACAACAACAACAACAAATTGCTACTTTGGAGCCACTCGAAGCACACCCTCTGCTGAAGCTCTTCAGTAGAATATGAATAATTATATGTGTTTACATGTATGTTTAAATTAACAGCTGTTCAGCGTGTGAATTCAGAAAGCCTGTTTGGTTAAGGCTGAGAGAGGGGAATGTGCTCTTGTCATAGGGTGTATGGCCTATACTTTATCAGGAGTGCTTGCACAGTCAGAGATGTTGGCTCAATGAATAACTTCCTACTGAGAAATTTTGAATTAGTACTGGCTCTCTAATTACCCTACCACACTAGTGTTGTGAGACTATGTGAGGTAATTTGACATACACCCTCCTGTCCAGGGGGTGTACTTGTACATCAAGCTGCCTCACACAGAAACAAAATATTTTGTTAGGCTCCTGCTCTATGGGCCGCTCTGGCTCGAAGCTTTACTTACTTAATGTGCCTAAATCTCCCTCTCCAAGAAAGCTGAACACGTTGGTCAGGTATCAGCTGCTCTGTCCATTTCTATTTTGCTTTCAAATGGACAAAAAACATTATCGATTGGAGCAGCTTGTGTTTTTTCGCTGCCTGTCTGACACTTCTGGACTTCACATGGGAGCCATGCTGCCCAAAACAAGCCCAGACAGACACATACATCCTCAGTGCCTGTCGCTTTGCTACAAATGGAGTGCTGTGCTGAATGTGCTGAAATTGCCCCCCTATGATCTTTTGTGAACATGACAGTGGGCTTAGGGTACAATGTAATGAACAGGTGTGCCGATGAAAAGGGCCTTGGCGGAGTGTTGATAACGTAATGAAATTATGCCAAGTCTGTATGAATGAAGACTTGCTGGGGAGGGAGATAACACACAGCCTGAAGCAGATGCAGAGAGCAGGCATGATGAATGGTACTGTATCTTTGACATAAAGGAGCAGAAAGCAGTAATCAGAGGACCTTGGGTCTGGTATATCAAAATGAGTGTATTTTATCTCAACCAATTCAATACCTCAGTGTGGTAGAGTACCAAATCAAATCAAATCAAATGTTATTTGTCACATACACATGGTTAGCAGATGTTAATGCGAGTGTAGCGAAATGCTTGGACTTCTAGTTCCGACATTGCAGTAATAACTAACGAGTAATCTAACCTAACAATTTCACAACAACTACCTTATACACACAAGTGTAAAGGGATGAAGAATATGTACATAAAAATATATGAATGAATGATGGTACAGAACGGCATAGGCAAGATGCAGTAGATGGTATAGAGTACAGTATAAACATATGAGATGAGTAATGTAGGGTATGTAAACATATAAAAGTGCCATTGTTTAAAGTGGCCAGTGATACATGTATTACATAAAGATGGCAAGATACAGTAGATGGTATAGAGTACAGTATATACATATGAGATGAGTAATGTAGGGTATGTAAACATTATATTAAGTGGCATTGTTTAAAGTGGCTAGTGATACAGTTTTTACATCAATTTTTACATTATTAAAGTGGCTGGAGTTGAGTCAGTATGTTGGCAGCAGCCACTCAATGTTAGTGGTGACTGTTTAACAGTCTGATGGCCTTAAGATAGAAGCTGTTTTTCAGTCTCTCGGTCCCTGCTTTGATGCACCTGTACTGACATCGCCTTCTGGATGATAGTGGGGTGAACAGGCAGTGGCTCGGGTGGTTGTTGTCCTTGATGATCTTTATGGCCTTCCTGTGACACCGGGTGGTGTAGGTGTCCTGGAGGGCAGGTAGTTTGCCCCCGGTGATGCGTTTGCAGGCCTCACTACCCTCTGGAGAGCCTTACGGTTGTGGGCGGAGCAGTTGCCGTACCAGGCGGTGATACAGCCCGACAGATGCTCTCGATTGTGCATCTGTAAAAGTTTGTGAGTGCTTTTGGTGAACAAGCCAAATTTCTTCAGCCTCCTGAGGTTGAAGAGGCGCTGCTGCGCCTTCTCACCACACTGTCTGTGTGGGTGAACCAATTCAGTTTGTCCGTTGATGTGTACCCGAGGAACTTGAAACTTACTACCTTCACTCACTTTATCCCGTCGATGTGGTATGTGCTGTTTCCTGAGTCCACAGTCCTCATCTCCTTTGTTTGTTGACGTTGAGTGTGAGGTTATTTTCCTGACACCACACTCTGAGGGCCCTCACCTCCTCCCTGTAGGCCGTCTCGTCGTTGTTGGTAATCAAGCCTACCACTGTAGTGTCGTCCGCAAACTTGATGATGAGTTGGAGGCGTGCATCGGCCACGCAGTCGTGGTGAACAGGGAGTACAGGAGAGGGCTCAGAATGCACATTTGTGGGGCCCCAGTGTTGAGATCAGCGGGGTGGAGATGTTGTTACCTACCCTCACCACCTGGGGCGGCCCATCGGAAGTCCAGTACCCAGTTGCACAGGATCTCGAGCTTGATGATGAGTTTGGAGGTACTATGGTGTTAATGCTGAGCTGTAGTCGATGAACAGCATTCTCACATAGTATTCCTCTTGTCCAGATGGGTTAGGGCAGTGGCAGTGTGGTTGCGATTGCGTCGTCTGTGGACTATTGGTCGGTAAGCAAATTGGAGTGGGTCTAGGGTGTCCAGGTAGGGTGGAGGTGATATGGTCCTTGACTAGTCTCTCAAAGCACTTCATGATGACAGAAGTGAGTGCTACGGGGCGGTAGTCGTTTAGCTCAGTTACCTTAGCTTTCTTGGGAACAGGAACAATGGTGGCCCTCTTGAAGCATGTGGGAACAGCAGACTGGGATAAGGATTGATTGAATATGTCCGTAAACACACCAGCCAGCTGGTCTGCGCATGCTCTGAGGACGCGGCTGGGGATGCCGCCTGGACCTGCAGCCTTGCGAGGGTTAACACGTTTAAATGTTTTACTCACGTCGGCTGCAGTGAAGGAGAGTCCACAGGTTTTGGTAGCGGGCCGTGTCAGTGGCACTGTATTGTCCTCAAAGTGAGCAAAGAAGTTGTTTAGTCTGTTTGGGAGCAAGACATCCTGGTCCGCGACGGGGCTGGTTTTCTTTTTGTAATCCGTGATTGATTGTAGACCCTGCCACATACCTCTTGTGTCTGAGCCGTTGAATTGCGACTCTACTTTGTCTCTATACTGACGCTTAGCTTGTTTGATTGCCTTGCGGAGGGAATAGCTACACTGTTTGTATTCGGTCGTGTTTCCGGTCACCTTGCCCTGGTTAAAAGCTGTGGTTCGCGCTTTCAGTTTCGCGCGAATGCTGCCATCAATCCATGGTTTCTGGTTTGGGAATGTTTTAATAGTTGCTGTGGGTACGACATCGCCGATGCACTTGCTAATAAACTCGCTCACCGAATCAGCGTATTCGTCAATGTTGTTGTTTGACGCAGTGCGGAACATATCCCAATCCACGTGATCGAAGCAATCTTGAAGCGTGGAATCAGATTGGTCGGACCAGCGTTGAACAGACCTGAGCGCGGGAGCTTCCTGTTTTAGTCTCTGTCTATAGGCTGGGAGCAACAAAATGGAGTCGTGGTCTGCTTTTCCAAAAGGAGGGCGGGGGAGGGCCTTATATGCGTTGCGGAAGTTATAATAACAATGATCTCGGGTTTTATCAGCCCTGGTAGCACAATCGATATGCTGATAGAATTTAGGGAGTCTTGTTTTCAGATTAGCCTTGTTAAAATCCCCAGCTACAATGAATGCAGCCTCAGGATATGTGGTTTCCAGTTTACATAGAGTCAAATAAAGTTTGTTCAGGGCGGTCTATGTGTCTGCTTGGGGGGGAATATATGCGGCTGTGATCATAATCGAAGAGAATTCTCTTGGTAGATAATGCGGTCGACATTTGATTGTGAGGAATTCTAAGTCAGGTGAACAGAAGGACTTGAGTTCCTGTATGTTGTTATGATCACACCACGTCTCGATAATCATAAGGCATACCCCCCCGCCCCTCTTCTTACCAGAAAGATGCTTGTTTCTGTCGGCGCGATGCGTGAAGAAACCAGCTGGCTGTACCGACTCCGATAGCGTGTCTCGAGTGAGCCATGTTTCCGTGAAGCAAAGAACGTTACAGTCTCTTGTGTCTCTCTGGAATGCTACCTTTGCTCGGATTTCATCAACCTTGTTGTCAAGAGACTGGACATTGGCGAGTAGTATGCTCGGGAATGGTGCGCGATGTGCCCGTCTCCGGAGCCTGACCAGAAGACCGCTTCGTCTGCCCCTTTTACGGCGACGTTGTTTTGGTTCGCCGGCTGGGATCCGATCCATTGTCCTGGGAGGTGGGCAAAACAGAGGATCCGCTTCGGGAAAGTCGTATTCCTGGTCGTAATGATGGTGAGTTGACGTTGCTCTTATATCCAGTAGTTCCTCCCTCCTGTATGTAATAAAACCTAAGATTACCTGGGGTAGCAATGTAAGAAATAACAAGCATTGGGGTCAACTCAGTTGCAACTTGCCCTGCATTTGCTGTCAGAAAGTACATTCACATACTTTAATCTCAAGTGAATATCCAATCCATTATTTTTGATTCTGTAGGGTAACATGTACTTCAATTGTATAATGATCATGAAATTGCAGGCCTATCACATGCTAGAAAAATCTACACTACCAGTCAAAAGTTTTTGAACACCTACTCATTTACGTGTTATTCTTGATTTTTACTATTTTCTACATTGTGGAATAATAGTGAAGACATCAAAACTATGAAATAACACATATGGAATCATCACCACTACAGGCCCCCATTAACATCGACGGGGCTGTAGTGGAGCGGGTCGGGAGTTTCAAGTTCCTTGGTTTCCATAATACCAATGAACTATCATGGTCCAAACATACCAAGACAGTCGTGAAGAGGGCACAACAAAACCTTTTCCCCCTCAGGAGACTGAAAAGATTTGGCATGGGTCCCCAGATCCTCAAAAGGTTATACAGCTGCACCATCGAGAGCATCCTGACCGGTTGCATCACCGCCTGGTATGGCAACTGCTCGGCATCTGACCGTAAGGCACTACAGAGAGTAGTGCGAACAGCCCAGTACATCACTGGGGCCGAGCTTCCTGCCATCCAGGACCTATACAATAGGCGGTGTCAGAGGAAAGCCCATAAAATTGTCAGAGACTCCAGTCACCCAAGTTATAGACTGTTTTCTCGGTACCGGAGCACCAAGTCTAGGACCAAAAGGCTCCTCAACAGCTTCTAACCCCCAAGCCATAAGACTGCAGAACAATTAATAAAATCGCCACCGGACAATTTACGTTGACCTCCTCCTTTTTGTACACGGCTGCTACTCGCTGTTTATTATCTATGCATAGTCACTTCACCCCCACCTACATGTACAAATTACCTCAACTAACCTGTACCCTCGCACACTGACTCGGTACCGGTACCCCCTGTATATAGCCTCATTATTGTTATTCTTAGTGTGTTACTTTTTATTATTACTTTTTATTTTAGTCTACTTGGTAAATATTTTCTTAACTCTTCTTGAACTGCATTGTTGGTTTAGGGATTGTAAGTAAGCATTTCACGGTAAAGTCTACACTTGTTATATTCGGCGCATGTGACAAATAAAGTTTGATTTGATTTGATTTTGAAAACCCATCAAGCACTATGATGAAACTGGCTCTCATCAGGACCACCACAGGAATGGAAGACCCAGAGTTACCTCTGCTGCAGAGGATAAGTTCATTAGTCCCAAAAAAATGCGTCACAGAGTTCAAGTAACAGACACATCTTAACATCAACTGTGTGAATCAGGCCTTCATAGTCTAATTGCTGCAAAGAAACCACTACCAAAGGACAACAATAATAATAATAAACGTTCTTGGGCCAAGAAACACGAGCAATGTACATTAGACCGGTAGAAGTCTGTCCTTTGGTCTGGACCCCAAATTGGAGATTTTTGGTTCCAACCGCCTTGTTTTTGTAAGACGCGGTGTGGGTGAACGGATGATCTCCGCACGTGTATTTCCCACCATAAAGCATGGAGGAGGAGGTGTTATGGTGTGGGGGTGCTTTGCTGGTGACCCTGTCTTTGATTTATTTAGCACTCAAGGCACACAACCAGCATGACTACCACAGCATTCTGCAGCGATACGCCATCCCATCTGGTTTGGGCTTAGTGGGACTATCATTTGTTTTTCAATGGGACAATGACCCAACACACCTCCAGGCTGTGTAAAGGGCTATTTTACCAAGAAGGAGAGTGATGTAGTGCTGCATCAAATGACCTGGCCTCCACAATCCCCCGACCTCTACCAAATTGAGATGGTTTGGGATGAGTCAGACCGCAGAGTGAAGGAAAAGTGCTCAGTATATGTCAAATCAAATCAAATTGTATTAGTCACATGCGCCGAATACAACCTTATAGTGGAATCCTTACTTACGAGCCCCTAACCAACAATGCAGTTTCAAAAAAATATGGATAAGAATAAGAGATAAAAGTAACAAGTAATTAAAGAGCAGCAGTAAAATAACAATAGTGAGACTATATACAGGGGGGTACCGATACATAGTCAATGTGCAGGGGCACCGGTTAGTTGAGGTAGTATGTACATGTATGTAGAGTTAATTAAAGTGACTATGCATAGATGACAACAGAGAGTATCAGTGGTGTAAAAAAGGGGGGCACTGCACATAGTCTAGGTAGCCATTTGACTAGATGTTCAAGAGTCTTATGGCTTTGGGGTAGAAGCTGTTTAGAAGCCTCTTGGACCTAGACTTGGCGCTCCGGTACCGCTCGCCATGCGGTAGCAGAGAAAACAGTCTATGACTATTGTGGCTGGACTCTTTGACAATTTTTAGGGTCTTCCTCTGACACCGCCTGGTATAGAGGTCCTGGATGGCAGGAAGCTTGGCCATGGTGATGTACTGGGCCGTTCGCACTACCCTCTGTAGTGCCTTGCGGTTGGAGGCCGAGCAGTTGCCATACCAGGCAGTGATGCAACCGGTCAGGATGCTCTCGATGGTGCAGCTGTAGAACCTTTTGAGGATCTGAGGACCCATGCCAAATCTTTTCAGTCTCCTGAGGGGGAATAGGTTTTGTTGTGCCCTCTTCAAGACTGTCTTGGTGTACTTGGACCATGTTAGTTTGTTGGTGATGTGGACACCAAGGAACTTGAAGCTCTCAACCTGCTTCACTGCAGTCCCATCGATGAGAGTGGGGGCGTGCTCGGTCCTCTTCTTCCTGTAGTCTACAATCATCTCCTTTGTCTTGATCACATTGAGAGAGAGGTTGTTGTTCTGGCACCACATGGCCAGGTCTCTGATCTCCTCACTATATGCTGTCTCGTCGTTGTCGGTGATCAGGTCTACCACTGTTGTGTCTCCTGCAAATTTAATGTTGGTGTTGGAGTTGTGCCTGGCCGTGCAGTCATGAGTGAACAGGGAGTACAGGAGGGGRCTGAGCACGCACCCCTGAGGGGCCCCTGTGTTGAGGATCAGCGTGGCGGATGTGTTGTTACCTACCCTTACCACCTGGGGGCGGCCCGTCAGGAAGTCCAGGATCCAGTTCCAGAGGGAGGTGTTGAGTCCCAGGGTCCTTAGCTTAGTGATGAGGTTTGAGGGCACTATGGTGTTTAACGCTGAGCTGTAACCAATGAACAGCGTTCTCACATAGGTGTTCCTTTTGTCCAGGTGGGAAAGGGCAGTGTGGAGTGCAATAGAGATTGCATCATCTGTGTATCTGTTGGGGCGGTATGCAAATTGGAGTGGGTCTAGGGTTTCTCGGATGATGGTGTTGATGTGAGCCATGACCAGCCTTTCAAAGCACTTCATGGCTACAGACGTGAGTGTTACGGGGCGGTAGTCATTTAGGCAGGTTACCTTAGTGTTCTTGGGCACAGGGACCATGGTGGTCTGCTTAAAACATGTTGGTATTACAGACTCGGACAGGGAGAGGTTGAAAATATGTGGGGACTCCTTCAAGACTGTTGGAAAAGCATTCCAGGTGAAGCTGGTTGAGAGAATGCCAAGAGTGTGCAAAACTGTCATCAAGGCAAAGGGTGGCTAANAACTACTGTGTGGTCAAACTAGGACATCAGAGAACTACTGTGTGGTCAAACTAGGACATCAGAGAACTACTGTGTGGTCAAACTAGGACATCAGATGAGTTGGACTGCAGATTGAAGGAAACGCAGCCAACAAGTGCTTAGCATATGTGGGAACTCCTTCAAGACTGTTGGAAAAGCATTCCAGGTGAAGCTGGTTGAGAGAATGCCAAGAGTGTGCAAAACTGTCATCAAGGCAAAGGGTGGCTAATTGAAGAATCTCAAATATATAATATTTTCTTAACACTTTTTTGGTTACTACATGATTCCATATGTGTTATTCATAGTTTTTATGGCTTCACTATTATTCTACAATGCAGAAAATAGTAAAAATAAAAACCCTTGAAGGAGTAGGTGTTATAAAACTTTTGACCGGTAGTGTATACACTGAACAAAAATATAAAGGCAATATGTAAAGTGTTGGTTTCATGAGCTGAAATAAAAGATCCCAGAAGTTCTCCATATGCACAAAAAGCTTATTTCTCTAACATTTTCTGCACACATATGTTTACATCCCCGTTAGTGAGCATTTATCCTTTGCCAAGATAATCTATCCACCTGATAGGTGTGGCATATCAAGAAGCTGATTAAACAGCATGGTCATTACACAGGTATGCTGGGGACAATAAAAGGCCACACAACACACTGCCACAGATGTCTCAAGTTTTGAGGGAGCGTGTAATTGGCATGCTGACTGCAGGAATGTCCACCAGAGCTGTTGCCAGGGAATTGATGGCAGTACAGTGTTTTGCGGAAGTATTCACCCCCCTTGGCCTTTTTCCTATTTTGTTGCTGTCACACCCTGATCTGTTTCACCTGTCCTCGTTATTGTCTCCACCCCCTCCAGGTGTCGCTTGTTTTCCCCAGTGTATTTATCCCTGTGTTTCCTGTCTGTCTGTGCCAGTTCGTCTTGTATGTCCAAGCCTGTCCTATGGACAGATACTCCAATCGTCGCTGTGGAGATTTGTAGCTCCTTCAGGGTTATCTTTGGTCTCTTTGTTGCCTCTCTGATTAATGCCCTCCTTGCCTGGTCTGTGCATTTTGGTGGGCGGCCCTCACTTGGCAGGTTTGTTGTGGTGCCATATTCTTTCCATTTTTTTATAATGGATTTAATGGTGCTCCGTGGGATGTTCAAAGTTTCAGATTTTTTGATAACCCAACCCTGATCTGTACTTCTCCACAACTTTGTCCCTGACCTGTTTGGAGAGCTCCTTGGTCTTCCTGGTGTCACTTGCTTAATGGTGTTGCAAGCTCTGGGGCCTTTCAGAACAGTTGTGTGTGTATATATATACACTGCTCAAAAAAATAAAGGGAACACTAAAATAACACATCCCTAGATCTGAATGAATGAATATTTTATTAAATACTTTTTTCTTTACATAGTTGAATGTGCTGACAACAAAATCACACAAATTATCAATGGAAATCAAATTTATCAACCCATGGAGGTCTGGATTTGGAGTCACACTCAAAATTAAAGTGGAAACCAACCCTACAGCTGATCAAACTTTGGTGTAATGTCCTTAGAACACAGTCAAAATGAGGCTCAGTAGTGTGTGTGGCCTCCACGTGCCTGTATGACCTCCCTACAACGCCTGGGCATGCTCCTGATGAGGTGGCGGATGGTCTCCTGAGGGATCTCCTCCCAGACCTGGACTAAAGCATCCGCCAACTCCTGGACAGTCTGTGGTGAACGTGGCGTTGGTGGATGGGGCGAGACATGATGTCCAGATGTGCTCAATTGGATTCGGGTCTGGGGAACGGGCGGCCAGCTCCATAGCATCAATGCCTTCTCTTGCAGGAACTGCTGACACACTCCCAGCCACATGAGGTCTTAGCATTGTCTTGCATTAGGAGGAACCCAGGGCCACGCCCCAGCATATGGTCTCACAAGGGGTCTGAGGATCTCATCTCGGTACTAATGGCAGTCAGGCTACCTCTGGCGAGCACATGGAGGGCTTGTGGCCCCCCAAAGAATGCCACTCCACCCATGACTGGACCCACCGCCAAACTGGTCATGCTGGAGGATGTTGCAGGCAGCAGAACGTTTCCACGGCGTCTCCAGACTCTGTCAGTCACATGTGCGTGTGAACCTGCTTTCATCTGTGAAGAGCACAGGGCGCAGTGGCGAATTTGCCAATCTTGGTGTTCTCTGGCAAATGCCAAACGTCCTGCACGGTGTTGGGCTTAAGCACAACCCCCACCTGTGGACGTCGGCCCTCATACCCCCTCAGGAGTCTGTTTCTGACCGTTTGAGCAGCAACGATGCCATGTGGCTTGTGAGTCATTTTGCAGGGCTCTGGCAGTGCTCCTCCTTGCACAAAGGCGGATGCGTGGCCTGCTGGCGTTGTTGTTGCCCTCTACGGCCTCTCCACGTCTCCTGATGTACTGGCCTGTCTCCTGGTAGCGCCTCCATTGCGTTGGACTTCGCTGACTAGCACAGCAAACCTTCTTGCCACAGCTCGCATTGATGTGCCATCCTGGATGAGCTGCACTACCTGAGCCACTTGTGTGGGTTGTAGACTCCGTCTCATGCTACCACTAGAGTGAAAGCACCGCCAGSATTCAAAAGTGACCAAAACATCAGCCAGGAAGCATAGGAACTGAGAAGTGGTCTGTGGTCACCACCTGCAGAACCACTCCTTTATTGGGGGTGTCTTGCTAGTTGCCTATAATTTCTACCAGTTGTCTATTCCATTTGCACAACAGCATGTGAAATTTATTGTCAATCAGTGTTGCTTCCTAAGTGGACAGTTTGATTTCACAGAAGTGTGATTGACTTGGAGTTACATTGTGTTGTTTAAGTGTTCCCTTTATTTTTTTGAGCAGTGTATATAAGATCATGTGACACTTAGATTGGTGGACTTCAATTATGTGACTTCTGAAGGTAGTTGGTTGCACCAGATCTTTTTTAGGGGCTTTCATAGCAAAGGGGTGAATACGTAAGCACACACCACTTTTCCATTTTATGAACAAGTAATTTTTTTCATTTCACTTCACCAATTTGGACTATTTTGTGTATGTCCATTACATGAAATCCAAATAAATCCACTTAAATTACAGGTTGTAATGTTACAAAATAGGAAAAACGCCAAGAGGATGAATACTTTTGCAAGGCACTGTACGTCCAACCGGCCTCACAACCGCAGACCACGTGTAACCATGCCAGGCCAGGATCTCCACATCCGGCTTCTTCACCTGCGGGATCATCTGAGATCAGCCACCCGGACATCTGATGAAACTGAAGATTATTTCTGTCTGTCACACAGCCCTTTTGTGGGGAAAACAAATTCTAATTGGCTGGGCCTATGCCCTCCCAAGCCCATCCATGGCTGCGCCCCTGTCCAGTCATGTGAAATAGAGTACATAGATTAAGGCCTAATGAATTTATTTCAAATGATTGATTTACTTATATGAACTGTAAGTCAGTAAAATCATTGACATTGTTGCATGTTGCTTTTATATTTTTGTTCAGTATAATTCTCTAAGCTACCCCATTCATTTCTGATACTGTCTGTGCTAAAAGTCTAATAAAAATATGTATTTAATACAACACCAGCGACCCGGTCAGGTGTTGAACTCAGTGGCGGTTCTAGCTTGTATGGCTCCCTGGACAAACCCCCGCACCCCTTTATCACCATTCTGCACTAACTGTCATTTTTATTCATTTGGAACACAAATAAATAATCATAACATTTAAAACTATATGAATATATACAAAAATAAGACTCAAATATAAAAAAATAGTAACTAAGACAAATAGAAACAAATGTGCTGATATTGGCACTCGAGCATCAGTACATTACCCATCCCCCAACACTGTCAACCAAGAGTCAAGACTAAACCAATTCACCTTGTGTAATGAGTACGATGGGAGACAGAGTGCTGGTTTCAAGCGCAGGGCGCAGCAGGTGTTTATTAGTAAAGGACCACAGGAGGAGGCAGGTAGCTGGGTCCAAGGGCAGGCAGAAGGTCATACACAGGGACTCCAAAAAGGTAACAGTACAGGCAGGGAAAAGGCTAATAACGTAGTCCGGAAGATCAGGCAAGAGGTTTATGACAGGAAATCTGATAGGCAAAAGTACAGGCAGGGAATAGGCAAAAAGGCATCGTTAGTGAGGATGGCCAAAAACTACGATACACGGGAGGACTAATACAGAAATAAACAGCACTCCGCCTAGAATGCGTATCAAAACAAACAATACCTCACAATGAAAAAAAAAAGTGCAAAGAACTGAACTAAATAGTGTGTGTAAATAACGTACAGGTGTGTGAACAGGTGATCAGAATTCCGGTGATTGGGATCTGGAGAGTGAGCTGCGTTCAGGGGACCTATGTGTTTGAGAGTGTGAGCTGGAAACAGACGTTAACCCTTGATGGTGTGCAGACTGGTTTTATATTTTTCTTAATGATTTCGCACAAACCAGAAAAAAATGCAACAATATGTCTGAAACTTGCTTTATCTTGGCCAGGTCGCAGTTGTAAATGAGAACTTGTTCTCAACTGGCCTACCTGGTTAAATAAAGGTTAAATATATATTTCTTTTTAAATATTTTTAAATACAACTATATATTCAGTATTATGAATGAATTGTTGTTTATTTAGTAGCATTTCGTACTGTAACTGATTTTACTAATTGCATTTGTGCTGTACAAAGTTAGGTGCGCTATTTGATAGATTGCCCCGCTCCCCCTACCTCGGGCTTTCGGTGGGGAGACCTGAGATCGGGGCGGCTGCCCATGTCACCTATACCTAAATCCCCATGTCACCTATACCTAAATCCCCATGTCACCTATACCTAAATCCGGCACTCCTTGAACTGACAGATATCATGTCGTAGATGCAAGTCCCACTCAGGTTTCCTCGTGAGTTTGTTTAAGTACTTTATAACCACTGTACATGTACAGCAAGGCCAATTGACTGAATGACACATGTGAAAAACTCCCTGTGGCTCCCCCAAAACTAAGAGCTGTCTACTGCCCACTATGACACCCCTCCTCATTCCGGTGCCAAGGTGTCTGGCTGTTGAACTCCCTCACCTCCCTGACCTTGGTCAACTGACCTCTGATTGGTTGACATCTGGTGATTATCCAAGCCAATTACCTGGTTTGGACCAATTCAGGCTGCTCTGACCTCAGTCTCCTCCAGCTGCACAGAGAGAGCGGATGCTCTTCTGTCTCTGTGCTGTTCCCTTTCACCTCTGGACTTCTCCATCCAAGGACTATCACCCCTGGACACATTTACTCTGGTCTCCTTTAGTGTGTTTGCGTCACCGCCTAAAATACCACACATCACGCTTCACATCAGATATTATCTTCACACATCACTCCTCTCCTCCTGTTATGCTGGTGTGTGTTTAGGCTGGCAATAAGCCTGTGTTCTTTACCGTTGTCTTCTACTGATCCATCGCCCTCTTACCGGGGACCTAGGGTAGTTTTTCCATCCACCTTTTACTAGCAACTCTATGGATCCACCTCTCACCGGGTGGCGCTCTCCTTCATGCATTGAAAAACTCTGATAGAATGATAACACACTGACAATTTGAAAAGTTCTTTATCACAGTGGTGTAGGTCTTTTGGAGCGATGGTGGAAAACATTATTCACACATATTTGGCCTGTAAAAAAAAAAAAGATTTTAAATGGACAATATTGAGTAGATTCTGTATACACGTTATAATCTATTAATAAAATATTTTTCAGCTGTAGAGATTTGAATCTCACACAATCACTATATTTACTATTCCATCCCTCCTCCCAGGAAAGGCTGCCCGTATGCGACCTGCTCCAGATAGGTATCAAAGCAAGTAAAAAGACATTGGACTACTACACAGCTTTGATGAATGCTGTTACGGTAATGAATCACAATCTCATAAAGATGTAACTAAAGGTCTGAAAGGAAGGGAACTGAGGACGACAAGTTGTGGGTGCACTCCAGCAAGACGTTAAAAGCACAGGGCTGCGTCTCTTAAATAGTGCACTACATTTGACCAGAGCCCTGTGGGCCCTTGGCAAAAGTATTGCATTATGTAGGGAATATGGTGCCATTCGGATCAGAATCCATTAACCTTGGTGACCCGACCCAGTGGCGGAGCAGCTAAGTGTTGAGTGCTCTAAACAGGAAACATCTCCTTGGGAGTGTCAGGCAAGCAGGGGACTTGTTAGCATCATGTTGCGTTACATTGGATTAGGTGATGTTATCCGGGGCAGTGTGTGCGTGGTCTAGTCTAGTAGGATATTAATTTCAGGCCTGCTACAAGTCGGGATGACTTGTGGAATTAGCTACTATAACTCTTCATGGATTTTAAAATGAGGTTAGAATGACTCAAACCATTTGACACTGTACTAAACCAGATCTTTCTCCTAGTATCTGTATTTTTCACTCACAATTAAGAGAGATGATTACTTTATTGTCTATGTCCACAGGAAAAGGAAACATGTCTCTCTGCATTATACCAACCCCCCCGAGACACACATAAATACAGTCACCTTAAGGTTGGAGCACAAGGTCAACTACAGTGCAGCACCCCTGTAGCAGCCCTCTGAAAACCAAGGCAGTGAAACGATTCTTGGACGCCAACATGATTGCCATTGAAAGGAAACATATCTGATATGTGAGGAGACTTAATAGTCCAAAAGGTTACCCATGATCAAAGACACACAGGAGCAAGAGAGAGAGAGAAAGGTTACAACCACTGCATCATGGGAATGCAGAGGAGAGACAAAGCTGCTGTGCAGTGCAAAGAAGAACAATTTCTAAGCAGGTTTGCGTTTTTTTGTCATGAATCATGTTCTAGCTGGCACAGTCACAAAGTAATAAAATCAGATTTTAAATCTAACACTAACCTTAACCCTAACCTTAACCATACTGTTAACCCTAATGCGTAACCTTAACCTTAAATTAAGAATGATGAATTCATGAATTGTTATAATATAGACAATTTTGACTTTGTAGCTGGCCTATCTAAGGGGAAATCGCTAAATTCTGCCTCCAGGACACTTTCTAACGGAATGCCTGGAGGGTGTTTAGTAATCATAACCTCTGCTAAGCACTGTTTACAGAGTACAGAGTCATCTTTAGGTGTCTGGCAGTGAGCCAGCCAAGGCCCCATCCAACTTAACAAAGCCATCTGGAATGTTGCCGGAGTGTGAAACAGGGAAAGGACACCCTGCACAGAGGGATAATTGGAGAAATAAAGATCTGTCATTTGCCAGACTTTTGCCTATCAGTCCTGGGCAGAGGCTAAGCCAGGCTAGCTGATAAGATAAAATCAAATCAAATCAAACTTTATTTGTCACATGCGCCGAATACAACAGGTAGACCTTACTACCGTGAAATGTTTACTTACAAGCCCTTAATGGGGGCCTGTTCGGCCCGCCTTTTCCTGTAGTCTACGATCAGCTCCTTTGTCTTGCTCTCATTGAGGGAGAGGTTGTTGTCCTGGCATCACACTGCCAGGTCTCTGACCTCCTCCCTATAGGCTGTCTCCTCGTTGTCGGTAATCAGGCCTACCACTGTTGTGTCGTCAGCAAACTTAATGATGGTGTTGGAGTCGTGTTTGGTCATGCAGTTGTGGGTGAACAGGGAGTACAGGAGGGGACTAAGCACGCACCACTGAGGGGCACCCGTGTTGAGGATCAGCATGGCAGATGTGTTGTTGCCTACCCTTACCACCTGGGGGGCGGCCCATCAGGAAGTCTAGGATCCAGTTGCAGAGGGAGGTGTTTAGTCCCACTGTCCTTAGCTTAGTGATGAGCTTTGAGGGCACTATGGTGTTTAATGCTGAGCTGTAACCAATGAACAGCGTTCTCACATAGGTGTTCATTTTGTCCAGGTGGGAAAGGGCAGTGTGGAGTGCAATTGAGATTGCGTCATCTGTGGATCTGTTGGGGCGGTATGCAAATTGGAGTGAGTCTAGGGTATCCGAGATGACGCTGTTGATGTGAGCCATGACCAGCCTTTCAAAGCACTTCATGGCTACCGACGTAAGTGCTACGGGCCGGTAGTCATTTAGGCAGGTTACCTTGGTGTTCTTGCTTCCTTGGGCACAGGAACTATGGTGGTCTGCTTGAAGGTATTACAGACTCGGTCAGGGAGAGGTTGAAAATATCAGTGAAGACACTTGCCAGTTGGTCCGCACATACTTTGAGTACACGTCCTGGTAATCCATCTGGCCCCGCGGCTTTGTGAATGTTAACCTGTTTGAAGGTCTTGCTCACATCGGCTACCGAGAGTCTTATCACACAGTCATCCGGAACAGCTGGTACTCTCATGCATGCTTCAGTGTTGCTTGCCTCGAAGCGAGCATAAAAGGCATTTAGCTCGTCTGATAGGTTTGCATCACTGGGCAGCTCGGATCTGGATTTCGCTTTGTAGTCCTAAATAGTTTTCAAGCCCTGCCACATCCGACAAACGTCAGAGCCGGTGTAGTAAGATTCAATCTTAATCCTGTATTGACGCTTTGCCTGTTTGATGGTTCATTTGAGGGCGTAGTGGAATTTCTTATAAGCGTCCGGATTAGTGTCCCGCTCCTTGAAAGTGGCAGCTATAGCCTTTAGCTCGATGCGGATGTTTCCTGTAATCCATGGCTTCTGGTTGGGATATGCACGTACAGTCACTGTGGGGACGATGTCATCGATGCACTTGTTGATGAAGTCGATGACTGAAGTGGTATACTCCTCAAAGCCACTGTAGCGTAGCATCCTGACCACTTTCGTATTGAGCAAGTTACTGGTACTTCCTGCTTTAGTTTTTGCTTGTTAAAAGGAATCAGGAGGGTAGAATTATAGTCAGATTTGCCAAATGGAGGGAGAGCTTTGTATGCGTCTCTTTTTGTAGAGTAAAGGTGGTCTAGAGTTTTTTCCCTCTGGTATTACATGTGACATGCTGGTAGAAATTAGGTAAAAACGGATTTAAAACCTCTTAAGGATCAGACCCTTTTCAAAAATATTGCCCAAAATGACATACCCAAATCTAACTGCCTGTAGCTCAGGACCTGAAGCAAGGATATGCATATTCTTGATACCATTTGAAAGGAAACACTTGGAAGTTTGTGGAAATGTGAAATTAATGTAGGAGCATATAACACATTAGATCTGGTAACAGATTATGCATCATCTATGAAATGCAAGAGAAAAGCCACAATCTATTATTCCAGTTTAGGCGCAATTTTGATTTTGGCCACTACATGGCAGCAGTGTATGTGCAAGGTTTTAGACTGCTCCAATGAACCATTGCATTTCTGTTCAAAATGTTGTATCAAGTCTGCCCAAATGTGCCTAATTGGCTTATTAATACATTTTAAAGTTCATAACTGTGCACTCTCCTCAAACAATAGCATGGTAAGCTTTCTGCCCATATCAGATATGTCTATATCCTGGGAAATGTTATTGTTACTTACAACCTCATGCTAATCACATCAGCGCACGTTAGCTCAACCATCCCGTGGGGGTGACACCGATCCTGTAGAGGTTAAGTTTCCCTGCATTAAAGTCCCCGGCCACTAGGAGGGCCTCTTCTGGATGAGCATTTTCTTGTTTGCTTATGGCCTTATAGAGCTTGTTGAGTGCGGTCTTAGTGCCTGCATTGGATTGTGGTGGTAAATAGACGGCTACAAATAATATAGATGAGAACTCTCTTGGTAGATAGTGTGGTCTACAGCTTATCATAAGGTACTCTACCTCAGATGAGCAATACCTCGAGACTTCTTTAATATTAGACATTGCGCACAAGCTGTTATTGACAAATAGACACCAGACGTAGCTTCTCTGTCCTGCCGATGCATAGAAAATCCCGCCAGCTCTACATTATCCATGTCGTCGTTCAGCCACAACTTGGTGAAACATAAGATATTACAGTTTTTAATGTCCCATTGGTAGGATAATCTTGATCATATATCATCCATTTTGTTTTCCAACGATTGTACGTTGTCCGATAGAACGGATGGCAGTGGAGGTTTCTCAGAAGGCAGCCCGAACTCCCCCCCTTTTCTCCATCTTTTCTTCACGCAAATGACGGGGATTTGGGCCCGTTACCGAGAAAGCAGTATATCCATCGCGTTAAAGAAAGAATCTTCATCCAGTTCGAGGTGATCAATCGCTGTTCTGATTTCCAGAAATTATTTCCGGTCATAAGAGATGGTAGCAGCAACATTATGTACAAATTAAGGAAAAAAATAAGTTACAAGTAACACAAAAAAACTAACAAAATAGCACAGTTGGTTAGGAGCCTGGTCCCCTCCGGCACCATGTGCAGGTCACACGCTGTATATAAAAACAACTACACCCAGACAGTCCTCGGTAGCTCAGTTGGTAGAGGAAGGTGCTTGTAATGCAAGGATAGTGGGTTTGATTCCCGGGACCACCCATGCGTAACATTTATGCCCCAATGATTTATATATAAACTAGATGACCAATAGGTGGTGCTGTTTTGAAGCCACCATGCCTCCATCATGGCACCATTGTAAAAAATATTTTGGAAGCTACATAAATGTATTTATTAATGTATTGTTTTTGCCACATGCATTATATTACAGACACCTTAGTGCATACTTTTAAATTATATCATGTGGGCTAAACATAAAAAACTGAAGTATATAAAAACATTTTCCTTAAAGTATAATGTTTTGAAAGTTCCAATATGGCTGACCGTGGCTTCAAAGCCTCTCATTGCCCAGTACATAGCATCAGCAATCCAGGGTTTATATACATCATTGGTATGCACGCATGACTATAAGTTGCTTTGGATAAAAGTGTCTGCTAAATGGCATATATTACTATTACATATAGTATTATACTGTATCTTTATCTGAGACCAGGTTGCTTGACAACAATAAGGATAATTACTGGGAGCATTTAAGTTGGTGTTTAAGTCATTTGAAACAAGCCCGTGACAAGGATACTTCAAGGATAACAGATGGTGTGAGCTAATATTGGAGGAAAGCAAGAACTCCATTAATGTCATGGCATCTCATTATAGAAAAATAGGTGTTTACATGAGTAGATGTTAATAGTGTGAAAATGACAGTGTGAGAAATAGCCTCAGATTGTGCGGAAGTGAGTAAGGAAAGCTCATGTTTCTTTCTTTACCAGCTTAGACAGTGAGTTAAAGTGTATCTGTAACGTATTGCGTTCTTCCTGCAGAACTAAAAAAAAGTATATTTCTATGGTTCTACCGATCACCGTCATAATGCACCCCATGCCTAGGCAGAGGAAGTGGAAAATATTCCAGCTGCAAAAAGACGAAAGCAATGTTTGGTCGAAATACTAAAGAGTCGACTTTTTGATCATCTGATTAGAATTGCAAATGAGGAAGTCAAATATATTTTTTAAGTGAATAAAAGGAAACGCAGCTTCCCCCCGTAATATTGAAAATCAATGAGAGAGGACGAGAGAGATGAGTCTTCACACAGACAGAAAGCCCATTTAGTTAATCTCTCATATGAAATTATCATTGCCATTTCTTGGTCATTATCTAAAGCAAGATGGCTTTTGCTCACAAAAAGTGCTGTATTAGGTCCAAATATTTCACATATTACTGCATCCAGCAGTCAAGGAATATCTTTAAAAACTCTTAAAAGTATCAACATGATCCAACTGACTTGGTCTAGATAATTGATTCAGCCCCATACAATTACGTTTATTGAAGCACATCTTGGAGGACCTCCAGGAATTCCTATTTCCAAGTAAAACAATACTGGAGGGATGAAATGTCAGGGTTTGCATATATTACCCATGTAGCCATGGGTGTAGTGTACCACCGGCATGTGCATTGTTGAATTAGTTTGGGGATAAGATCCCATGGGAGCTGTACACTTTTAATGGAAAGCCATATAAGGAAGTCTATTTACGGCATCTTACTTTGATAACAGTAATGTGTATGTAAACTACATGACCAAAAGCATATGGACACCTGCTTGTCGAACATCTCATTCCAAAATCATGGGTATTAACATGGATTTGGTCCCCTCTTTACTGTTATAACAGCCTCCACGCTTCTGGGAAGGCTTTCCACTAGATGTTGGAACATTGCTGCGGGAACTTGCTTCCATTCGGCCACAAGAGCATTATTGAGGTCGGGCACTGATGTTGGGCCATTAGGCCACGCTCGCAGTCGGAGTTCCAATTCATCCCAAATGTTTTCGATGGGGTTGAGGTCAGGGCTCTGTGCAGGCCAGTCAAGTTCTTCCACACCGATCTTGACAAACCATTTCTGTATGGACCTCGCCTAAGGGGCCAAGCCAAACCCAGATTTGTCCGTCGGACGGCCAGATGGTGAAGTGTGATTCATCACTCCAGGGAACGCATTTCCACTGCTCCAGACTCCAATGACGGTGAGCTTTACACCACTCAGGCCGACGCTTGGCAATGCACATGGTAATCTTAGGCTTGTGTGCGGCTGCTCGGCCATGGAAACCCATTTCATGAAGCTCCCTACAAACCTTACTTATGCTGACATTGCTTCCAGAGGCAGTTTGGAACTCGGTAGTGAGTGTTACAGGCAATTTTTATGCGCTACGGGCTTTACCACTCGGCTCTTCAGTAAGACCATTCTACTGCCAATGTTTGTCTATAGAGATTGCATGGCTGTGTTCTCGATTTTTTTACACCTGTCAGCAACAGGTATGGCTGAAATAGCCAAATCAACTAATCTGAAGGGTGTCCACATACTTTTGTATATATATATATATGCACCAATATATATATATTATTAATAACCTTATCAAAACTTTGGAGATGTAAACTGGGGCACAATATGGAATTTGTCCATCTTGGAACAGTTCACATAGGTGCAGAATGGGCGAGGAGCTGTCCACATTGGGACTGGACTGGACTGATGTCTTCCCTTAATTATAGCATGTCGTAGTTGACATGGAATGGGTGAGACATTGCAATCACCCTTTAAGGCTCTGTCTGGCCTAGTGGGAGTATGAGGAGTTTGGGCTTGAAAGGGGGGGATAGCTTTAACAAAGAACGAGTCTGACTCTGAAGAGCATTTCTACTGGAGTAGTCCATCATCCATCCCTCTCAAGTTAATTAATTACTTCTGAGTGTTCATTAGGTCAGGAACAGGTTCATTAGGTCAGGAACAGGTTCATTAGGTCAGGAACAGGTTCATTAGGTCAGGAACAGGTTCATTAGTCAGAACAGGTTCATTAGGTCAGGAACAGGTTCATTAGGTCAGGAACAGGTTCATAGGTCAGGAACAGGTTCATACAGGTCAGGAACAGGTTCATTAGGTCAAAACAGGTTCATTAGGTCAGAACAGGTTTAGTCAGAACAGGTTCATTAGGTCAGGAACAGTTCATAGTCAGAACACGTTCATAGGTCAGGAACAGTTCAAATTCAGTAGGAAACAGTTCATTAGTCAGGAACAGGTTCATTAGGTCAGGAACAGGTTCATTAGGTCAGGAACAGGTTCATAGGTCAGGAACACGTTCATAGGTCAGGAACAGGTTTCCTTGCGTCTAATTCGGTAACTCGGGAAAGGAGGGCCATGTAGGGATAAATGTCACCTATAGACAGCAGGTTCCTATTGGTTCTCCATGGGTCAACCATCGCAAGGATTCCACAGAACCATAAATCACTACAACTCTGTCCCGGAAATCAGCCCACAGTCTGTGCTTGCATGACTTATTTTGTGCTCAATGGGCCTTGATCAAAAGTAGAGCGCTATGTAGGGGAATAGGGTGCCATTTGAGACTCAACATCATGGGTGGCAGGCTGAAAAGAGCTCATTAGAGTGATTAGATTGTTTCTATACTCGCCAAATTTTTCTGGTTAACCTGAACCGTTCATTATGATGGCCATATTTCACATTGATGTGACGTAACAGAAGAGGAACAAACTTTAAGCATAGAAATAGAATGAGTAGAACAGGCTTGGAACCACTGTCCATTATGGTATAATTGACCTGAATGGGAGTGCCTGTTCTATTTATTCTAATTATATGCCTTTAGGAACTCTCCTCTGCTGGGGATTAGTCAAAGGAAGTCACATGCAGAGCAGTGGCCATAGGTGTGTCATCATTAGTGCTGCCAATGCCATGTCATTGAAATAACATTCAACCAACGTGGAATAGACGTTGAATTGACATCTGTGCCCAGTGGGATGGAGATTAAATTAAAATATTCTTCACCAAAGTGGAAACAGTAGCTAATATTGCCTGACAACAACCAGCATTTGACGTAAATAAACCTGGGGTTTTCCCTATACTTATTGTCCACTGCAAACTGAGTCACACCAAAGCAAGAGTCTCTTCAAAGCAAGAGTCTCTTATCAAGCTTATTCTTACTGGCTTTAGTCATTTTGAGCTTGACAAGCCCTTACCCTACCTACAATCATTATGTAAGTTGTTCAAACAGCATATTATGACTTTAATTATTCTATTCCATATGGAATGATGAAACATGGCATTTAATCTTTAAAAACCTCCGTTTCCAGAATTGATCGTAGAATAAAACAACACAATCGGATCTGCTGTTCTCTTGTTCACTATACTCTCCCTCCTCCTGTATCCTTGTATCACCCAAATCTAAGAGTATCTAATTACATAGAAAAGAGCGTCCAATGTATGATGCTTGTTTAAGAATTATCGGGGGAAAAACAAAACAACAATAATGGTAACAGCATCCAGACAGCATCCATACATAACCATGGTAAACAAAATAGCCCGTTGTCTATGACACACACACTTTATGTTCTATATTATTATCGCTCAGGGACTAAACATTATCTCTATCATTATCTCTCAGGTAGTAGTCTAGAGCTAATTCACCCAGTGCTGCTCTACAAAGATCCTAAGTGCACACCATTCATTAATTTCAAATGGCACCCTTTGAACTCTAACTTTGTTTTGAACAGTAGGGGCCTTTAATATGATTTATTTATTAATATATTTTGTGTTCATTTCTCTTCTCTCTTGTGGTGAGCTTATCACTAATAAGCCTGTGGCTCACCAGGGAGAATATTTAATTAGACTACAGGTCCACCACAGGTCTGATTTACAGTCCCCCTTTTCCTGTCAGTACCCATAAGCCACTGCACTACCAGACAGGTGAATAGATCAGTGGGAGAGGAGAACATCTACCTCAGATGCAGATAGAAAACTAATACGTAGGTTAGTGTAGTGGTTGCTGTTGCATTATTCAAATGGCTTCACATCCACAGCTTCTCAGGGTGTGTAAGTAATATGAACCTATAGCCGAGTAGACTAGAAATGGTGTTTCAAATTCTTGATAGAGGGGAGCTTTGGAACTCAGTTCTGCGCTGGTACTTTGATCAGTCACCTGTCGTCAGGAAATCAGGAAAAGAGGCATGAGTACAGCACAAGGATCTAATGGGCAGCAGTACTTGTCTATATATGGAGGTCTGCATCAGACAGATGCTACATCGATACAAGAGTGGAACCAAGAAGAACACTACACAAAACATTGTTGTGGAGAAAAGAAGCAGTAGGTCAAAAAGTCCCAATCTCCACTGCATTGTGTGCATAAGAATGGTTTCCTGGATGTGCACTTTGTGAAGAATATGCTTTAAGATAAACTAAGTTCCTACTCAGTCCAAGCCTGTAAATGAAATGGAGTCTGGGAGAGTTATGTCTGCGACAAGGTCAGACAAATACTTTTCCATTAACAGCTCTCTGAGCCCAGCAAAACACAGTGGGGGTGAAATATGATGCCGCCCTGAGATGTCTACCAAGCTGCACAAAATGTAATCCTCCTATTGTTGTTGGGGTACCCGTTAATGTTGTAGATAAATCTATCTAAAGAGGAAATGGTTGATATGGCTGCTATTGTTCATTAGACCGTGTACAATTGACACGCTATATTAGTTATATGGCGATTGGCGAGGCATCACACCTAATAGGATATTTTTTTTCCCTTAATCATATCACAATTAACTTAGGAAAGGAGGGCCATGCAGGGATAAATGTCACCTGGAGACAGCAGGTTCCTATTGGTTCTCCATGGGTCAACCATCGCAAGGATTCCACAGAACCATAAATCACTACAACTCTGTCACGGAAATCAGCCCACAGTCTGTGCATGCATGACTTATTATGTGCTCAATGGGCCTTGGTCAAAAGTAGAGCGCTATGTAGGGGAATAGGGTGCCATTTGGGAGGGGGCTCATGACTCAACATCATGGGTGGCAGGTTGAAAAGAGCTCATTAGAGTGATTAGATTGTTTCTATCCTCGCCAATCTTTTCTGGTTAACCTATATTAATTATATGGCGATTGGCGAGGCATCACACCTAATAGGATTTTATAATACTTTTTTGTATTACAACTTTTCTGAAATATTGTATTAAAATATACAAATGAGGCAATATCTCATTAAATATGTGCATGTTTGCATATACCTGTCACGCCCTGGCCTTAGAGAGACGTTTTATTTCTCTATTTGGTTAGGTCGGGGTGTGATGTGGGGTGGGCATTCTATGTTTTGTTTTCTAGGTTTCTGTATTTCTATGTTTTGGCCGGTATGGTTCTTAATCAGGAACAGCTGTCTATCGTTGTCTCTGATTGAAAATCATACTTAGGCAGTCTTTTTTCCCCCACCTAATGTGTGGGTAATTATTATTTTCCGTGTGTGTTTGTGTGCACGTCGGTTGCGTCACGGTCTTTGCTGTTGACCTGTTTGTTTTGTTGGTTAAGTTTGTCACTCCTATTAAAAGAGTTTGACTTTTGGGAAATGGCAGTTAAAGAGAAGTACAATATATTTTGCCTATCAATTGCTAAATGGCTAATCAGACCCAATCACAATCTCTTCAAACTAAGTTACTACATATAGTTCAGTTTGTAACATTCTCTATGAAATGGCAATTTAAATTTTGTATGGTTGATTACATGAAATGTTGATGATGGTAGTATGATAAACACAAGAAAAAAATTGCATAAAGTTTTAAACATTTTTATTTTTACTTTTCGAAAGTACTAATATTTAAAGATTTTACTTTTTGTAGGTATCAAAATATCCCAAAATTGATAAGTTGATGACATTTTTTTATTTTAGCCTGTGCTTTGCCCTAAAGAAAACACAGGTAGTGGTGAATATTAATGTAGCAGAGGGCAATTCCTAGTAGTTGTTCATAGTAGATATTAATAGAAAACATAAATCATATAAGTTGAAAATGCTTCTATATGTAAAGCAGGACAAAATCTGGGTGCACAAAGAACCACTTTATTCCATTGATTAAATTATTATATTTCTGTGGCTATGACACAGTTGACCTTGAGCAGCATTAACATTGCCTTAATGATGTGACAAGTTTAGACAGTCATTGCCGTCAGTGAGCCAATCATCCACGGTGCAGACATATTTCATTCAGACTTGAAAGCTGAAAACTGAGGTGTATATGGTTGACTCACCTCACCTCACTAAAGTCACTGACTGTGCTGCTGCCGGAAGCCCTGCAGTGATGAGAGTGAGCCAGAGCCCTGGTCAGGACAAGAGGCACTGTCCAATGGAAAGAGGGCCCAAAAGCAGTGCTCTATATAGGAAATAGGGTGTCATTTGTGATGCAACCACTGCCGTTATAAAGCTGGCGAGTTGGATGATTGTCTAATGACCTTGGTTGAAGTTAGGAGCAAAAGAGATCGCTTGTACCCAGTAAGCAAAATTAAGTTGAAAGGACGTCTTTTAGGTGTCTTTTCCAGACATTGCGAGCAAAACAGATAGCTTGTACCCAGTAAGCAAAATTATGTTGAAAAGCCATCTTTTAGTTGTCTGTTCCAGACAGATGTCAGGTCCCAGAGTGGTGTGGGGAAAAACAATCTGAGGCCCATAGTTTTTCCTGATCTAACCAGGTAAAACTCCAGACCTTATATGGTATGACGTGATTAATCTGTTGTAAAAAGGTTTAATATTACTATTTTTTTTTACATTTATTTAACCTTTATTTAACTAGGCAAGTCAGTTAAGAACAAATTCTTATTTACAATGACGGCCTACCCTGACCAAACCCGGACGACACTGGGCCAATTGTGTGCCGCCCTATGGGACTCCCAATCACGGCCGGATGTGATTCAGCCTGGATTCAAACCAGGGACTGTAGTGACGCCTCTTGCACTAAGATGCAGTGCCTTAGACCGCTACGCCACTCGGGAGTCCTAATGTGGGCTATGATGGGACCGAAGATTTTCGAATCAGGTTACATGGTTTTAAAAAACTCCAGGAAAAACTCCTGGCCTTGGGGAGGATGAAAACCCTGGACTATAGGGGTTTCCTATACACAGACAGAGAAAGCAACATGGTTGGATAATAAAACTCACAGGGCTGAGCTTGCTTTATGCAGGTTTGCATCATGTAGTACTGCCCTATGCAACTGTAGGCTTAATAAAAAATGTACTCACAGTCTATGTCAGCTGTTGTGTTTATTCATTAACTCCAGTTAATAATTTTGGATTGAAAAAGTCTAGGTAGCCTAGTCAGCCCACGTTTGAATATAAACCAAATTTGATCCCATTCACATTTTCTCGCAAACAAATGGGCTATAATTACACAACGTTATCGACTTAATTTACCCTGGCCAGAGGGACATGGCGCATAGTAGCAAACTTTTTCACTCAGACCCCCCTTCCACCATTGGGGAACATCCTGCGTGCATGCCACGTCTATTTCTATGGGCACAAGCACTGTTAATGAAACAAACTGTTTCAGGTTTAAATTAAAGCTTATTTCCTGCAATTCTACACATTTTGTCATGGGGTGCAGAGAACATTTTGCCATTTTAAAGCTTATTTGCGTGCAATTCTATACATTTTGCCATGTCTAATGTGTATTCATGTGATTTGAGTGACTCAAACATTAGAATAAAATCTATAGGCTAAAAAACCGAGCTAAAAAACATTAGCTGAAATGGGCTAGTTTTTCTGGACATTTCTTACAAGTTATAAATAGCTCTCTGAGGTATACAATGACTGAAATGACAAGAGGAAAACTGATGATGCACTACCCAATTTCGAGATTGCACCCTGTGCATTCTACTATTACAACTTTCGAGAGTAAGTTGAATGCCAGTTCCCAGGCCAAAAAATACTGGTGGAAAGTGGAGAGCTTTTTGTGTTGTGCCCCGCCCGTACAACCAGCAAATTTCCGGGAATCTGATTGGTCAAGACACGCAAAGAGCCAACAACAGCACTCCGATGTGAAGCACAGAGAAATTGTGCGGGATTTGACAAATCATGAAGCAAATCGATTTGAAAAACAGAGCTTTGTGTCAATATATTTTATTAAACTGAACCAAAAGCGGTGTTGCGATGCCACACCTGATTGAAAAGTGCTGTGGCAAATGCTGCCTCGCCACATGTTTTCTGACGGCCCTGCGTTGATGTTAGGTGCATTTTAGGTGCTGAATGAAAGGTGTATATGTTTTTCGTTTCTTTTTTCCCGATGTGGAAAATCCGTATTTTTCAGTCGTTGATTCTACGGCCAAATTTCAACTGCACAAACATTCTCAATTAAGTAAGCATTATAGCACAAGCCTCTTAATATAGGAAAAAGGAGCCAACTGAAAATTGCAGCAGAATATGCATTATTGCTCCCATCTGTCACATGCACTTATGTTAGCTTTTTCAAAAGCTTTAAAATTGGCAGTGATGATGTTCAAAGTAGTAAAAACTGGGTATTATTCTAATGAGCTCCACTCCCAAACAAGTACAAAATTTGGTCGGTGTGGAACAGATCAAAATCTGAACGAATCATGGACGTCTAGGCTATGTTTTACAAGTTTGAACATCAGAGTACAGTACGGCACAGTTTAGTACAGTAGAGCACAGTAGAGTAGAGTAGGGTACGGTATGGTATGGTACAGGACTGTGGAGTTTTAGTCAGTAGATTAGAGTGCAGTACGGTACAGTACAGTATAGTTTAATTCAGTAGAGTAAAGTACAGTAGAGAACAGTACAGTACAGTATAGTTTAATTCAATAGAGTAGAGTAAAGTACAGTAGAGAACAATACAGTACAGTATAGTGTAATTCGTAAGTAAGTAGTAGAGAACAGTACAGTATAGTTTAATTCAGTAGAGTAGAGTAAGTAAGTAGAGAACAGTCAGTACAGTATATTTATTCAGTAGAGTAGAGTAAGTCGTAGAGAACAGTACAGTACAGTATAGTTTAATTCAGTAGAGTAGAGTAAGTACAGTAAAGAACAGTACTATAGTGTAATTCAGTAGAGTAGAGTAAAGTACAGTAGAGAACAGTACAGTACAGTATAGTTTAATTCAGTAGAGTAGAGTAAAGTACAGTAGAGAACAGTACAGTATAGTGTAATTCAGTAGAGTAGAGTAAAGTAGTAGAGAACAGTACAGTACAGTAAGTAAGTTTATTCAGTAGAGTAGAGTAAAGTACAGTAGAGAACAGTACAGTACAGTATAGTTTATTCCGTAGAGTAGAGTAGAGTACAGTATAGTTTAATTCAGTAGAGTGGAGTGAAGTACAGTAAGAGACAGTACAGTACAGTATAGTTTTATTCAGTAGAGTAAAGTACAGTAGAGAACAGTACAGTACAGTATAGTTTAATTCGAGAGAGTAAGTACAGTAGAGAACAGTTGTACAGTATAGTTTATTTTCAGTAGAGTAGTGTAAAGTACAGTAGAGAACAGTACAGTACAGTATAGTTTAATTCAGTAGAGTAGAGTAAAGTACAGTAGAAGAAGTTCAGTACAGTATAGTTTAATTCAGTAGAGTGAGTATAGTAGAGAAACAGTACAGTACAGTATAGTTTAATTCAGTGAGTAGAGTAAAGTACAGTAGAGAACAGTTAAGTACAGTATAGTTAATTCAGTAGAGTAGAGTATAGTAAGACTACAGTACAGTATAGTTTAATTCAGTAGAGTAAAGTACAGTAGAGAACAGTTCAGTAAGTTAGTTTTATCAGTAGAGTAGAATAAAGTCAGTAGAGAACAGTACAGTACAGTATAGTTTAATTCAGTAGAGTAAAGTAGCAGTAGAGAACAGTTCAGTACAGTATAGTTTAATTCAGTAGAGTAGAATAAAGTACAGTAGAGAACAGTACAGTACAGTATAGTTTAATTCAGTAGAGTAAAGTACAGTAGAGAACAGTACAGTACAGTATAGTTTAATTCAGTAGAGTATAGTAGAGACACGTTCAGTACAGTATAGTTTAATTCAGTAGAGTAGAGTAAAGTACAGTAGAGAACAGTACAGTACAGTATAGTTTTAATTCCGTAGAGTAGAGTAGAGTCACGTATAGTTTAATTCAGTAGAGTGGAGTGAAGTACAGTAGAGAACAGTACAGTACAGTTATAGTTTAATTCAGTAGAGTTAAAGTACGTAGAGAACAGTACAGTAGTATTAGTTTAATTCAGTAGAGTAAAGTACAGTAGAGAACAGTTCAGTACAGTATAGTTTAATTCAGTAGAGTAGTGTAAGTACAGTAGAGAACAGTACAGTACAGTATAGTTTAATTCAGTAGAGTAGAGTAAAGTACAGTAGAGAACAGTTCAGTACAGTATAGTTTAATTCAGTAGAGTAGAGTATAGTAGAGAACAGTACAGTACAGTATATTTTAATTCAGTAGAGTAGAGTAAGTACAGTAGAGAACAGTTCAGTACGTATAGTTTAATTCAGTAGGTAGAGTATAGTAGAGAAAGTACAGTACAGTATAGTTTAATTCAGTAGAGTAAAGTACAGTAGAGAAAGTTCAGTACAGTATAGTTTAATTGTAGAGTAAATAAAGACAGTAGAGACAGTACAGTACAGTATAGTTTAATTCAGTAGAGTAAAGTAAGTAGAGAACAGTTCAGTACAGTATAGTTTAATTCAGTAGAGTAAAAAGTACTAGACGTAAAGTTAGTAGAAGTATAAGTACAGTGGACAGTAGTATATATTCAGTAGAGTATAGTAGAGAACAGTTCGTAAAGTATAGTTTAATTCAGTAGAGTAGAGTAAAGTACAGTAGAGAACAGTACAGTACAGTATAGTTTAATTCAGTAGTGTACAGTACAGTTTAACCCTCCTGTTGTGTTCGTTTCATGTTAATTAATTCTGTGTTCCCGGTCCAAAATGACCATCCTCATTATAGATGATTATAAATCCATAATAAAACATAGAATATCACTAATGTTGTGTTAGATTTTTTTTACAACTTAAGTTATTGTGAACATTACAAGTTTTGAACTTCTATTTGCTATTTATGGTCAGCATGACCTGAGCTCATACAACTCGTTTTTGAGTTTAAAAAAAGCATAATGTATGGATTATTTTGACTATAACAAGTACTCAGATGAAAATATTGTCGTATTTATCACAGATACTTTGTGTCAAAGTTTAAAAAGGACTCTCTCTCCTCCAGCATGTTCATGATCAAAGATATGATCAAGAGTCTCACATACAGTATACTTTTGGTCATTGTGCTGCACAGAATGAATTGTGAGCAAGGCCTCAAAAAAGCTTTATATAAAGAGCTGTGAGAAAAGTTCTATATATTATTGAAACAATATTGTGATTATTTGTGAGGGTTAAAGATTCCCGTGAGGGTTGCCATGGAAGCCAAGAGGTGTGTGTGGTGTGTGTGTGTGTGTGTGTTGTGTGTGTGTGTGTGTGTGTGTGTGTGTGTGTGTGTGTGTGTGTGTGTGTGTGTGTGTGTGTGTGTGTGTGTGTGTGTGTGTGTGTGTGTGTGTGTGTGTGTGTGTGTGTGTGTGTGTGTGTGTGTGTGTTGTGCGCGTGTGTGTGTGTGTGTGTGTGTTCAAACATACATGCATGTGGGGGTCTGGGAGAGGAAGTCTGTCCATCTGATGAATGGGCATGTGCCTGAACTCAATTTTATACACTAATTGTAGTCTCACCCATTCATTTCTAATGACCGGTCATTTTTGACTGGGAATACCACAGGTGTAAAAAAGTTAAATAAAACACCCCAAATGTTATGAAAATCTTCTAAATGTATTTTGTGTGTTCAGATGCCCCGTGTGGACAAAGTCATGGAACCTTATGACAATCAGATTAAATTAACAACATTTTTTCAGAGAGAGAACTTGTAAATTGGTCCAATTCGACCTGAACACAGCAGGATGGTTAATTCAGTAGAGTAGAGTACACTGTACTTTACTTCAATTTACTGTACCCTACTGTGCTCTACTGTACTGTACTGTTCTGTAATGTACTATGCTTTACTTTTCTTTAATGTACTGTGTACTGTACTGTACTGTAATGGACTGTACTCTGCTGTGCTCTACTATACTGTATTGTGGTGTACTGTGCTGTCCAAACTTGTGAAACATAAATTACTAGGATTGGTTCAGATTTGGTCCAGCCCGGACCAGACCAAATCTGAACTAATTATAGACTGATCTGGACCAGATCAAAAAGCAACTTTCTTGGACGTTGAAATCAAGAGCCTGTAAATGCTTAGTGGGTATAGATGTCGGAGAACTCTTGTTTTGTCAATCATGTTGGATTGTTCTCTGAGGGCAGAGCATGCTTCCCTTCAGGATAATCAGATGAAAAGGTTGTTAATAAATCACATGTACATGAAGATAAATGATTCTGACATCGCAGTGCACTGGTTGTAGGATTTGACCTCAGAGCAGCCTGTTCCTGTTCAGCAGTAGTCAGTTAGTGTGGGTCTGCATCCCATGGGCTCTGATCAAAAGTAGTGCACTAGGGAATAGGATGCTTTTTGGGATGCAGTTTGCGAGATTGGTTTTGACCTCTGAGTCTGTCAGGTTTGGGGTTTGTGGAATGGAGGAACAGCTTGATTGTTGTGTGTAACAATTTACTTCGAAGACTCTCCAGAGTCTCTGATTGCTCAGCTCAAATATAGACAATTAGATGATTGTATTTTTTTCTCTGCCCTTTAGTGAACCTGTTTAATATGTGCTCTAAATGATGATTGGAATGAGAACATTGTTTTTGACAGCCAAACTTAATCTTCGAGACTTAATTTCAGAAAATCAGAATACAATTCACAGTGGGTCTCTTTTTGTAGTATGGTGAAAGAGCCAGCCAAAGAGAAAGCATTATTACAATACAACCTCTCTGTCCGTATTAGCAGATTCTGAGCAAGCTGTGTATGCCAGAAGAACAGTAGCATTGCAGGACTGCAGCTGTGCTTCTGCACATGTTTATCTGCAGGGGTTCACTGGCTCTGGCTGTCCCCAAACCCGAAACCGTTGAACTGTGCAGGATCCCGAGACTCCAAAAAACGCACCCTATTGCCTATATATACAGTAGTGAACTACTTTTGACCAGAGCCCAAGTTTTTTAAACATTTTGGATACATATCCAGATACATATCCAAATCCCCACATCTCTCCCAGAACGTATTACTTGCGTGCAGCGATTATTTTACGGTTTTGGACGTCTTGTCCTAAATCCCCTAAGTCTTCCAGATGCACTGCAGCCCGACACATGAAAACAAAAGTAATTCAGAATGATGCAGAATGGCTAGCTAACTGAATTGTCCTCATACAAAATGAAAAAACGCATATTATAGTACTGCAATTTAACAAACCAGTGGTGTGAGGGATTTATTTCTAAGCAAAACAGAAAATGAAGATGTTTCGTCATTACTCTCTGAGGCGAAGTAACGGGGGAAGAAATGAGGTTTCTGACAGTAGATCCTCACACTTTGCATTCTGAAATATTCCATTGGCACGGTGCCATATATTTAGATCTGCATATATGGCTCTCCATTGGCAGGCGCACACCTTTCATATTTTCACAGCATTGAATATGAAAACATTCCAGAGGCAAATTAATTTGCATTAAATGCCTTCCTTAGGCATACATTTACTCTACAATTACAAAGGCATCCTATTCAATATTGTACTTTCAGCCACGGGTTCTTCTTAATGTGAATTAAGTGAGCATGTGCTAACATGCTAACAGTAACTGGCTTAGACAGCACCAGTCGCCACACCTGCTTATTAAAGGTGTTGAGGAAATGTCCACTGTAGCTAATGCTCCAAACTGGCAGCAGTCCTGCGACTGCAACTCTGTCTGCTCCCGGGTCCGTCATCACTGGAACCGAACATTGACAGAAGGCCAGGCGGGAGGCAGGGCAAGTTGACCCCTGGATCACATTTGACATTTAGTCACCTCCAAAATTATTGCCACCCTTCATAAATACTGTATAAAATAAATAATACAAATACTGAGCTAAATTGTATGCTCCCTGTCACGTTCCTGACCTGTTTTCCTTGTTTTTGTATGTGTTTAGTTGGTCAGGACGTGAGCTGGGTGGGTAGTCTATGTTATGTGTTTCTATGTGGGGTTAAATGTGTTGCCTGATATGGTTCTCAATTAGGGGCAGGTGTTTGACGTTTCCTCTGATTGAGAACCATATTAAGGTAGGCTGTTCTCACTGTTTGTTTGTGGGTGATTGTTCCTGTGTCTGGGTCTGTCGCACCACACGGGACTGTTTCGTTTTCGTTCGTTTGGTTAGTCTGTTCCTGTTCGTGCGTTCTTCGTGTTTATGTAAGTTCAGGTCTGTCTACGTCGTTTTGTTGTTTTGTAATTTTCCAAGTGTTTTTTCGTGTTCGTCTTTGCTTTAATAAATATTCATCATGTCTTCACAACACGCTGCATTTTGGTCTGATCCCTACTCCTCCTCTTCAGACGAAGAGGAGGAGAGAAACCGTTACACTCCCAAAATGTAGAAATGTTGATTATTTTATACTAAAACAAATTCTAAGAGAAAGAGATTTTATTTTACAAGTAATACTTTTTATTTTTCAGAAAGATAGGTATCAAAATGATGTTTTTACGTATTTTATGTTTAAATTGTGTTTTTCAATACTTTGTGCACCCTCCTGCTGCAATGATAATGGCACTGAGCCTTTTTATATAATGTTGTTTAAGATTGGAGAACACATTGGTAGGGATCTTAGACCGTTCCTCCATACAGAATCTTTCCAGATCCTTGAAATCCTTCATCTGCACTTATGGACTCCCCTCTTCAATTCAAACCACAGGTTTTCAATGGGGTTCAAGTCCGGAGACTGAGATGGCCATTGCAAAAGGTTGATTTTGTGATTTTGATGTGTGCTTGGGGTCATTGTCTTGCTGGAAAATCCACTTGTGGTCAAGTTTCAGCCTCCTGGCAGAGGCAACCAGGTGTTTGGCTAAAATGTCATGGTACTTTGTGACCTTAAAGCAGCAATCAGCAGGTGAAACTAACAAAGTGTGTCTTCCCGCCACTGCTTCAGTGAAAAGCTGAGGGACGGAGCTGGAGAAATGTAACCACTATCAAATTCAAAGACATCGCTATGGATGCAAGGAGTGACCATTATTTGTGCCGAAATCCAAAAGAAAGGAAAGTTATCTTGCAAATTCAGCAGGCTATGGTGTGAAATAGGCTTTCAGAAGTGCCATCTTTAGTTTATTGGTAATCAAATTTGATTCGTCAATTGCTTTGTTAACAACAGGTGTACAATGTACAGTTAAATTCTTACTTACAGGCGCTTCCCAAAAAGGCAGCGAGAAAGACAATAGAGAAATAATAGAAAGTAAAACCTGTTGGTTCCAGACTTGGTGCATCGGTACCGCTTGCTGTGCGGTAGCAGAGAGAACAGTCTATGACTAGGGTGGCTGGAGTCTTTGACAATTTTTAGGGCCTTCCTCTGACACCGCCTGGTATAGAGGTCCTGGATGGCAGTGAGCTCGGCCCCAGTGATGTACTGGATCATACGCCATACTCTCTGTAGCGCCTTGTGGTCGGATGCCAAGCAGTTGCCATACCAAGAGGTGATGTAGCCAGTCAAGATGCTCTCATTTGTGCAGATGTATAACCTTTTGTGGATCTGAGTGCCCATGCCAAATCTTTTCAGCCTCCTGAGTGGCAAGAGGTGAGGTCGTGCCCTCCTCACGACTGTGTTGGTGTGTGTGGACCAGGATAGATCCTTAGTGATGTGGACACCGAGGAACTTAACTTACTTATCGTTAATGCCATCTTTAGTGTGCTTATCTATGCACAAGCTCCTTTTTTCCCACGCCTATTGATTTTTTAAAAAGTCATACAAAAGCGTTACATTGTGTGAAGTTTAAAATGCATTCTGCCATTACTAAATGTGTAATGTGATATATTTTAACATTTTTTTTTACACAAATAAACATTGAATTAATAAAATATTTAATCAGTTGTCTTCCTCAAATATAAGGGATGATGACGCAATCTTTGCAAAAGGGAAGGAACCTGATTTCATTGGTCCTCAACTCGTGGCTCAGTACTTTCATTCAAGGTAAGTGGAGTTAGCCTGCCCCGGAGCAGGTTAGTTCTGGAGGATTTGTTGCCATAGAAATGTACCTGGCTTAAAGGTGAGCCACTTTCGTATGGTCAGTTATCCGAGTTGAAGTCACAGTTGACTGAAGATACCTCGCTAACTCCTCAAACCTGCTTCGTAAGATACCCCTCAGGACCAGTGGAAACTAAACAGCTCCATGATATCAAACATCTGGCACAATATTTTACAGTAGGTATGAGGCTATTTTCAGCATACGCATCCTTCTTTGGCCAAAGACCTTTATTACCATCTCATATCACCATAGCACTGGTTACAGTCCACATGCCAATGCCATTTAACAAGCTCCAGGCATTTACATTTGTTGGTTACTGTCAATAAAAGCTCTAAATAGGGAAGAGGGTTCCATTTGGGACACAGACAGTAGGCATTATACGATGCTGGGGCCAATTGACAGCACATGGCTGCATCTCAGTGGGAGGCTCCATCAGGCTGATTATGAACACAGCCAACCTCCCTCCTATCGTTTCTACTGCCTGTATCTGTGATTGAAATGCACTGTATACAGAATCGTGTTGTGGACCCCCCAAAAAATACTTTTCATGTGTCTGTCACAAATTTCGCATAAGTCATTTGTGTCTATTTCACAATAATTAGTGATAGTGGGTTGGATTATACATTGTGTCTCAGGGGATCTGGTGATGGAGTCAACAGCCGGCCAAATATAGATATTTCTGGAAGTCAGCCCCGCAAAGAGGAAAAGTGGTGTGATTATGTTAGATTACTGCCAATCAGCGTGTCAATGATCAGTTAAATGGATTGATTTATGTAAATAATGCATGGTAATGTATATGCTGTCTCATTTACAAACTGAAGAGGTGTCAGTGAGTGGTAATGGCTGTAATAATAGGAGTAACAAGTACTTAGAGATAATCGTTTCAGAAGGTGTAGTGTTCAAGTCTCTCTCTCAAACCTATTTATACGCAGCTATTTATTTAAAAGAACATTCTCACTCTCACTAAATATTGTTGCGTTTTATTTCTCAGGCCGAACCCTAAAACAAGAAGGGACTGAATGACAACTAGATAAAACTGCTGTATTCAGAAGGATTGTGACAGTGCCTTCCAATCAATATCTCCTGTTCCACCGTCCACTTGTTGCCACCGCCCACAATTTTTTCACGGGACCTCTGGTGCACAATTCTTTTATGGGCCTAATATTAAAGACGTCATTAACAGTAAAAACTAGTATTACCTTTTAATTTGCCATGAACACAACCAGTCATGATGTTTTCATCTTATTGTCAAACAAATCACTTCAAAAAGTAGGCTACCTGCACATGTTCATCCACTCCAAAATAATTCCAGCATCCAAACAGTGCACCAGCCATTGGATGAATGGAAAATGACATCTGTTACAAAACACCAAAAAGTGTAATGACATTCGGCGATTGTCATTGGGTCTACACTATTGTAGCCTCAATTAATTGATGCGTCTTGCTTGACAAAAGGACCTTTTCGCACACCTGAAAAGGGACTTAAATACGGGACTTTTCGGGATGACAAGTGCAGACACATGGGGATTTCTTTTTTAAACCTTGACACAGAGGCAGGGGTGTTTGTTAAATTTGGAATAAGCTTTTATTTTCATATTTACCACTACAGCAGTACAAATTGCCCTTTTAACAAAAAGGAGAATGTTTAAATTAGTCCAAAGTTGGACTTTTGTTGCATTTAAGGGGGCTCATCTCTCATTCAGGGGGGTTTAGCCCCCTGCTGGCACCCTGTAATTCGCAATGCGGGATTTTACAGTTACTCTGCTTATTCAAACAATTATTATTGAGAGGACAAAATGAGACAATTGCAGAAAGGATTTGGATATATGCTATAAAAGCCTGTCTTACAGAGACAAATTGTCAAAATCCCAGATTTAACAACACTGAATAATCGGCTAATACAGATATTGGGTTTTGTCCTAAATGGAATTAGCCTGTGTTAAATAATCCATGGCAGTAGCAAAAAGTGTTCTTGTTATGGATCGATGACATTAACAAGCTCTTAGTGGCCCGTGGCCCACCTCCATCTGTTGTCTTCCAATTCTGTCTTCCAGTTCTCTTCCAAGAGAAAAGAACAATGTCCCCAAACAGACAATAACAGTATGACCATCACCATGTGACGTTGTGGCTCTAAATTACTCCTAGCAACTCACCCTTATGTGTGCTAAACTTAATTGGAAATGATTAATTTGATTCAATGCAATTTCATCTTTGAGGATAGACAGTGAAAGTAACTTCCATAGAATCTTCAAACCAATAAACAAACCCTTCCCCCTGAAAAGATGTGTTGTTTATACAGGATGCTAATAGTCTCAGTTCCGGAGAACTTTGTCCAAACTTTCCCGTGGGATCATGGCACGTGTTGCTTTCCCTTGGAAATTCAATGATTTGACAGGCCTATGTAAAAAAGTCACACACAATAGTGTCAAGTAAAGTGAACAAAACAAACAACAAAATACCAGCCAGCACAACAAAATAATTTTGCCTGTCTGAAAAATGTGTTAGAGTGTTTTAGAGCATGTTGCTGCTCATTCCAGAGGTTATGAGGGACTCTAGAAAACCCCCAGAGATTTATTAAAGGATCAAACCAAACCAGAGTATCATTCATCTGGCACAGGAACATGATTGAACTCATAATTATTTATAATTAGGTCCAAACTGTCATATTTGTTTTGAAAATCTCAAATGGGCTTAGTGTTTGAACCCTGTAGTGTACAACTTAAAAGTGTCTGGCTATTGGTTAGGTTTCCCCATTGGTGCTCCAGTCCAATGTGGTGACTGTTATTATGCCTTGGGCTGTGGCTAATGAGCACGAGTGGTCACAGCTTAAAACCCTCTTAAAACCTCTACGGGATCGGTCCCCCCCACGGGACGGTTGAGCTAACGTAGGTTAATGTGATTAGCATGAGGTTGTAAGTAACAAAAACTAGAAAATGTATTAATAAACCAATTAGGCACATTTGGGCAGTCTTGATACAACATTTTGAACAGATATGCAATGGTTCATTAGATCAGTCTAAAACTTTGCTCATACACTGCTGCCATCTAGTGACCAAAATCTAAATTGTGCCTGGGCTGGAATAATACATTATGGCCTTTCTCTTGCATTTCAAAGATGCATTTACCAGATCTAATGTGTTATATTCTCCTACATTAATTTCACATTTCCGCAAACTTCAAAGTGTTTCCTTTAAAATGGTATCAAGAATATGCATATCCTTGCTTCAGGTCCTGAGCTACAGGCAGTTAGATTTGGGTTTGTCGTTTTAGGCGAAAATTGAAAAAAAGGGTTGGATCCTTAAAGGAGTAGTTGACTTCTAAAAATATTTTGGGGGGGTATTTTACCTCCTTTTTCTCCCCAATTTCGATCTTGTCTCATCGCTGCAACTCCCCAATGGGCTCGGGAGGTGAAGTTCGAGTCATGCGTCCTATGAAAAATGACCTGCCAAACCGCGCTTCTTAACAACCCGCCCACTTAAACCGAAGGCAGCCGCACCAATGTGTCGGAGGACACACCGTTCAACTGCCTTCCTCATTCGCAACGTTATATTCCATTTTGTTGGACTCAAGCGATACATTTCCGTATGCGAGCATGCAAATGCTTTCTCGTATCACCACAATGGGAAAGCATGCGCATGCTCTCACACAGAAAAGTATCGCTTGAGTCCAACAAATTGGAACATAATGTTGAGGATAAAGTTCTGAATTACAAAATGTACAACATCTAAAGACCTGCATCACTACACTGAGCGCTTTGCCGTATAGCCGTAAAGGACGTATTTGTCACGCCCTGACCGTAGAGATCTTTTTATTCTCTATGTTTGGTTGGTCAGGGTGTGACTCGGGTGGGAAACTCTATGTTCTGTGTTTCTATGTTTTGGCCGGGTATGGTTCTCAATCAGGGACAGCTGTCTATCGTTGTCTCTGATTGGGAATCATACTTAGGCAGCCTTTTTTCCTTTTGGATTTTGTGGGTAGTTGTCTTTGTTAGTGGCCTGTATAGCCCTAGTAAGCTTCATGTTCATTTTTGTTGTTTCTTGTTTTGTTGGCGACATTTATAATAAAGAAAAATGTACGCTCACCACGCTGCACCTTGGTCCGGTCATTTCCACCACAACCGCGTTCGTGACAGTTTTTGGTGCCTTTATTCATGTTTATCCACTGCAGAACGAGCAATAAGAAAGTAATTGCTGATGTGGTGTTTCTCAAAACCAAGTGAAAAAAAGTGTCTGGACGCAAAAATTGAGATTTGTTTCAAAACCACTCCTTCAAGAGTTCATGATCCAATAATTTTTGCTATTAATTTTACATTAAATCAAATCCCTTTAGAGAGTGAACTGCTAAGGGTTCACAGGACATTTGGTCATGATTCGTGATCCCAAAATGTTTCTGATTGTTATTTTAATTGAGCCATAAGAGGATTCAGATTCAGAAAAGGACTGAATCCTTGAGCAATGACATATAATTTCAGCTTATATTTCATTATTAAAAGTCTTTCTTGCATTTAAAAATCCCTTTGGGGAGTAAACTGCTTGAGGGTTCACAGGACATTTCCAAAGACTGGACCCAACCACTCCAGGTTCAATCAATGGTCAATGTCATGTCATCACAACCATTCCTACTTTCCCCGTCTTTATTTCTGGCAAGCATAATGGATTCTCTCTGAGTGATTATGATTCATCTGACTGGACCAGTGGGGGACTTAACCCAATAATCAACCCATGGAATAGATTTTCCTGCTCTGCAAACGCAGAGTCCCATTTTTAACATTTCAACAACATGTTCAATAACTGTTAGACAAATCAGACTAACAGATGGTAGCCTACAGTATGTTACAGAGTTCAACAGGTCTGATCACCAATAACCAGGTTTAGGCAATGTATGAATGTTCCAACAAATGAAGGAGAAATCCACAAACATCTGGTCTCTTTCACTCCTCTTATGTCCGGGCCCCACAATCTGAGTTTGGCATGATATTGGTGTGATTTTTCTTTTCTCTGTGAGGCCCATATCTGTTGGCTGGCTGGTAGGACAGGTCTCTGCTGAACCTCTGAGCACCATACATGGGCAAGCACAGTTTATAGCCTTTCTCTCAGCTGTGAACCTAATTCTGCCTTGGATGGCACTATTCATGAATCTATTGCATAAAAAAAGCGAAGTGGTAAGATGAAACAAGGATCTAGCCTACATCTTGACAAGCTGGGACAAAGCATCGAAAAGCATAATTGAGGAGCAAGCAAAACAGTAAGCCAAAAAGTCCCTTTTGGACTATTTTATTCATTAGAGTATATTCTGCTCTATATGTAATTCCATCAGTTTACTACAAGTGCATTCTAAAATCAGAGTTTTTAAGGTCACAATTTAAGGGCACCTTGAAAACATCAGCATATAATAGCTTTCCTCTAGGAATGGGAAATGCTGTGTCTTCGCCCTACACACTAAAAAATGAGGGTTCCTCAAGGGTTCTTTAGGAAGGGTGATGGTTATATGTGTAACCATACTGACCCAAATAACCCTTTGAGCCCTTCAATGGTTCTTTGCAGTTCAAAAAATGGTTCTTTCCTCTTTTAGTAATAATTCAAATGTATGGACGGAGGCTCATTTGAATATTTTGGGGCGTGGTTTGCTAACAACTCTTTTTGTGCAACCATGAGTGAGAGTGTCATTCTAGTTTATGTATTCTGTTGTGTTATGTATATGACTAAATATTAAAGACTCATGTATGACCTTGTGTTAATTGAGAAGGATGACTAAATCAACGGTTCTCAATTCTCTCCTCTGGGACCTTTAGCCATCCCAAAGCTAGCACACCTGATTCAACTTGTTACTAAACACAATAATAAAACCTATGGAATTTAAAAAATATATATAATATGGTTTTTAAACCAGCATAAAAAAAGACATGAATGGTTCTACAAAGAACCTTTGATATTGAGAATGGTTCTAAAATGAATCATAAAATAAGGGGTCTACAGTATATAACACCAAAAAGGGATGTAACCATAGCAGAACCCTTTTTTGGTGCTATTTAGAAGCTTTTGTTAATGGTCCTTAATAGAACCATTTACGACCTTGGGAAAATGGTTCTCTATAGAACCTTTAAAAATGGTTAAAAGCCAAAGAATCCTTATTTGGCATCATATAGAACTCAGTGGAGGCTGCTGAGGGGAGGAAGGCTCATAATAATGGCTTGAATGGAGCGAATGGAATTGCATCAAATGCATGGAAACCATGTGTTTGATACCATTCCACTTACTCCGTCCTCCCCAATTAAGGTGCCACAAACCTCCTGTGATAGAACCATTTGTTTTTATTGTGTATGATGAACAAGACTATTTGATGAATTTGATTATGAGGAATCTGAAGATCAATCACAGGTGCCCTGTTTATCTGCTTAGGCCATAGAGGTCAGATCCATATTTATTTTTTTACATTGAGACGAATGTTCCACGTGAACTCCGTTAACCCTCACATTAGTCACACTGTGTGGGTGCATCCATATGGCACCCTATTCCCTGGTCTTTATGGTGCACTACTTTTGAGCATACGGCTTTTGTAGTGCAGGACATAGGGAATAGAGTGTCATTTGGGACACAGAATGTTTGAAATATTTATTGATTGAACATTTGAAATAGCCCTTGCGTATTCATATGTGGTAAAGACCTGGAGTCATTTGTCCCAGTAAAAGTGACACATCTTTACCAATTACCTATTCTCACATCCTCTGAGAAGTACTGTATATCAATGTCTACCTTTTGAGGTAAACACTTAAACGGAGTTCCAATCTTGAAAGATACAGATGAAGATTGAAGCAGCGAACGAACCCATTTGACCTATAAGCCTTAAGAAAGTATTCACACCCCTTGACTTTTTCCATATTTTGTTGTGTTACAGACTGAATTTAAAATGGATTACATTTCGATTTTTTGTCACTGGCCTACACACAATACCCCATAATCTCGAAGTGGAATTATGTTTTTAGACATTTTTACAAATGAATTAAAAATGAAAAGCTGAAATGTCTCGAGTCAATAAGTATTCAACCCCTTTTTTATGGCAAGCCTAAATAAGTTCAGAAGTAGAAATGTGCTTAACAAGTCACAGAATATGTTGCAATTTCTATCAGCATGTTAAACGTGCAACCAGAGGGGAGAAAAACTCTAGACAACCTTTACTCCACACACAGAGAAGCATACAAAGCTCTCCCTTGCCCTCCATTTGGCAAATCTGACCATAATTCTATCCTCCTAATTCCTGCTTACAAGCAAAAATTAAAGCAGGAAGCACCAGTGACTCGGTCAATAAAAAAATGGTCAGATGAAGCAGATGCTAAGCTACAGGACTGTTTTGTTAGCACAGACTGGAATATGTTCCGGGATTCTTCCGTTAGCATTGAGGAGCACACCACATCAGTCACTGGCTTCATCAATAAGTGCATCAATGACGTCGTCCCCACAGTGACTGTACGTACATATCCCAACCAGAAGCCATGGATTACAGGCAACATCCTCACTGAGCTAAAGGTTAGAGCTGCCACTTTTAAGGAGCGGGACTCTAAGCCGGAAGCTTATAAGAAATCTTGCTATGCCCTCCAACGAACCATCAAACAGGCAAAGCGTCAATACAGGACTAAGATCGAATCATACCACACCGGCTCCGACGCTCGTCGGATGTGGCAGGGCTTGCAAACTATTACAGACTACAAAGGGAAGCACAGCCAAGAGCTGTCCAGTGACACAAGCCTACCAGACGAGCTAAATTACTTCTATGCTCGCTTTGAGGCAAGTAACAGTGAAACATGCATGAGAGAACCAGCTGTTCCGGACGACTGTGTGATCACGCTCTCCTCAGCCAATGTGAGTAAGACCTTTAAACAGGTCAACATTCACAAGGCCGCAGGGCCAGACGGATTACCAGGACGTGTACTCTGAGCATGCGCTGACCAACTGGCAAGTGTCTTCACTGACATTTTCAACCTCTCCCTGTCTGAGTCTGTAATACCAACATGTTTCAAGCAGACCCTGTGCCCAAGAACACTAAGGTAGAGAGGAGGTCAGAGATCTGGCTGTGTGGTGCCAGGGCAACAACCTCTCCCTCAATGTGATCAAGACAAAGGAGATGATTGTGGACTACAGGAAAAGGAGGACCGAGCATGCCCCCATTCTCATCGACGGGGCTGTAGTGGAGCAGGTTGAGAGCTTCAAGTTCCTTGGTGTCCAAATCTCCAACAAACTAACATGGTCCAAACACACCAAGACTTTCGTGAAGAGGGCACAGCAAAACCTATTCCCCCTCAGGAGACTGAAAGGATTTGGCATGGATCCTCAGGTCCACAAAAGATTCTACAGCTGCACCATCGAGAGCATCCTGACTGGTTGCATCGCTGCCTGGTATGGCAACTGCTCAGCCTCCGACCGCAAGGCACTACAGAGCATAACATAGATAGCCTTTTTGACTAGATATGTACCAATTCCTTTGTACGAGTACATCACTGGGGCCAAGCTTCCTGCCATCCAGGACCTCTATACCAGGCGGTGTCAGAGGAAGGTCCTAAAAATTGTCAAAGACTCCAGCCACCCTAGTCATAGACTGTTCTTTCTGCTACCGCATGGCAAGCGGTACCGGAGCGCCAAGTCTAGGTCCAAGAGGCTTCTCAAACAGCTTCTACCCCCAAGCCATAAGACTGAATATCTAATCAAATGGCTACCCAGACTACTTGCATTGCCCACCCACTTTTATGCTGCTGCTACTCTCTGTTATTATCTATGCATAGTCACTTTAATAACTCTACCCAGATGTATATATTACCTCAATTACCTCGACACCGGTGCCCCCGCACATTGACTCTGTACCGGTACCCCCTGTATATATCCTCGCTATTGTTATTTTACGCTACTCTTATTTTAATTATTTGTTACTTTATTTCTTATTTTCTTAAAACTGCATTGTTGGTTAAGGGCTTGTAAGTAAGCATTTCACTGTAAGGTCTACACCTCTTGTATTCGGTGCATGTGACAAATAACATTTTATTTTATTTGATGGACTCACTCTGTGCAATAATAGTGTTTAACATGATTTTTTAATGACTACCCTCATCTCTGTACCCCACACATACAATTATGTGTAAGGTCCCTCAGTCGAGCAGTGAACTTCAAACACAGATTCAACCATAAAGACCAGTGAGGTTTTTCAATGCCTCGCAAAGAAGGGCTCCTATTGGTTGATGGGTAAAAAAATAAGCAGACATTGAATATCCCTTTGAACATGGTGAAGTTATTAAATACACTTTGGATAGTGTATCAATACACCCAGTCACTACAAAGATACAAGCATCCTTCGTAACTCAGTTTGTATTTGTATTTATTGTGGATCCCCTTTAGCTGCTGCCAAGGCACAAGATTTAGTTGAGGTTTAGAGTTTAGTGAATGATTTGTTAAAAATACAATGCTTTTTTATTTTTTGAAATATTTAGGACTAACTTATTCCTTGCAACCCATTCTGAAACTACCTGCAGCTTTTTATTTTTATTTTTTATTTTTTTTGGGGGGGGGGGTTGGATCAGCTTAATCTTGCGGAAAGAATGTTGCTTCCAATGTAATTGTCTGCATCATTTCCAATCCCCCATATTTTTTTGGGTAAATATATATATCCATACACGCATGCATACATATACACATATATACATACACATACCTATATAGACATACATACTTTTTTAAAGAATATACCTTTATTATTATTCCCCGCACCCTACCACCGATCCCCCAATTGGAGTAAACTAATAAACACTTCTGCTTTTACCTTCAATTTATACATCTTATACCCATCTTACAGACACAGTCCACTTTACAATAGTTCTCTCTTATACTCATCTATAAAACAAAAGCAATTTAGATCAAAAGAGTCCATATTAACAAAGGAATTGAAGGACTAACAGTACAGTTAGATAGCAATAAAACGGTACCACAGAGGCACAGAATAAGTTAGAGGAAAACAAAAGAAATGGAGGAACTTATTCAAGAAAGATCCAGTGTAATATATTATAAAAATAAAGCGAACTGGATGGAATATGGGGAAAAATGCACCAAATTCTTTTTCATCTTCAATTATAGAAATGCTACCAAAAAAATGTATTAAAACTTGTTACAAATGATGGAGTCACGCGTGATTCACCAAAATATATTTTGAAAGAGGAAGTAAAGTACTTTAAGAATATGTTTTCGTTTAGGCTCCTCCATCTCCACTAACTGAAACTAATTGTATGGATTTTTTTCCTATTAATAATGTAAAATTAACATCTGTACAGAAAGACTCATGTGAAGGCCAAATTCAGAGGAGGAACTGCTTGATGCAATTGGGGCTTTAAAGATGGGAAAACTCCAGGGTGCTGATGGCATACCAGTGGAAGTATACAAAACTTTTTTTGATATACTCAAAGGACCATTATTAGCTTGTTTTAACCACTCCTATATAAATGGTAGATTATCAGACACGCAACAAGAAGGTCTGATATCGTTATTACTGAACAGGACCAAGTGGTATATATAAAGATCCAGTCCAATTAAAAAATTGGAGACCTCTTACACTTCAGTGTTGTGATGCAAAAATCCTAGCAAAATGCTTGGCGCATAGAATAAAAAAAGTTTTGTCAGATATTATTCATCCTAATCAGACAGGTTTCTTACATGGACGATACATTGGAGATATATAAGGCAGTACTGGAAACAATAGAACACTAGAAATATCGGGGACACCAGGCCTGGTTTTCATAGCTGATTTTGAAAAGGCTTTTGATAAAGTACGACTGGAGTTTATATATAAATGCCTAGAATATTTCAATTTTGGGGAATCTCTTATAAAATGGGTTAAAATTATGTATAGTAACCCTAGGTGTAAAATAGTAAATAATGGTTACATCTCAGAAAGTTTTAAACTATCTAGAGGAGTAAAACAAGGTTGTCCACTATCGGCATATCTATTTATTATTGCCATCGAAATGTTAGCTGTTAAAATTAGATCAAACATTATATTAAGGGATTAGAAATCCGTGGCTTAAAAACTAAGGTGTCATTGTATGCTGATGATTCATGTTTTTCTTTTAAAACCACAACTAGAGTCTCTCCAGGGCTCATAGAGGATCTAGATACCTTTGCTATTCCTCTCTGGATTAAAACCAATATTGATAAATGTACCATATTACGTATTGGATCACTAAAAATACACATTTTATATTGCCATGTAGTTTACCAATTAAATGGTTGACGGAGATGTGGACATACTCGGTATAAAATCCAAAAGAAGAAATGATCTCACTCCAATAAATTTTTATAGAAAGTTAGCAAAAATAGATAAGATCTTGCTACCATGGAAAGGAAATTACCTGTCTATTTGTGGAAAAATCACCCTGATTAACTCTTTAGTCATATCACAGTTTTACCTATTTGCTTATGGTTTGCCTACACCTAGTGACCTGCTTTTTAAATTATATGACAAAAAAATATTCCATTTTATTTGACGGCAAGCCAGATAAAATTAAAGGGCCTATTTATATAACGAATATGAATTGGAGGGCAGAAATTATTAAATATTAAGCATTAGACCTCTCACTAAAGGCATCAGTCATACAAAAGTTATACTTAAATCAAACTGGTTCTCTAGTAAATTGGTACGAATGTCTCATCCTATATTCAGAAGGGCCTTTTCCCTTTATTCAGATTACACTGCTCACTTTCGGTTGTTTGAAAAGGAAATAATCTCCAAAATATCCTTATTTTTTAAACAAGCCTTAGAAAGTTGGTTGCAATTTCAGTTTAATCCACTGAAAGGACGGAACAAATAGTACAACAATATTGTGGTTAAATTCAAATATAGTAATTGATAAAAAAAATGTATTTATTGAAGAAATGTTTAAAAAGGTATAATTTTTGTGAATGATGTCATAAATGGACTGGTGGAGTTATGTCACACATGCAGCTAACAAGACATATGGAAATGTCTGCTCTACCCAAAATTACAACCAATTAATTGCAGCATTACACAAAAAAATGGAAGAGGCAAGTAGAAGGGGAAAAGTAAGGAACTTGTATGTCGGCCCTGTATTAAAGAACATAAATGGTTAAAGAAAAGTGTGATAAATAAAAACATTACCAATTTCATTTAAGGACCAAAAAACTGACAGCTGTGCCATATAAATTGCAAAATAGTTGGGAGAGATTTTCGATGTACCCATTCCATGGCACATGGTTTATGATTGATACGCAAAACAACGCCGGATTCAAAACTTCGAATTTTTCAATTTAAATTACTGTACAAAATTCTTGCAACTAATAGAATGTTATATATATGGGGTATACAATCTTCCCAGCTCTGCAGATTCTGTTGTGAGGAGGCAGAGTCATTAGATCATTTATTTTGGTATTGTCCATATGTAGCTCGTTTTTGGTCACAGGTCCAGGAATGGCTGAAGATTGCAACATTTGCCTAAACTAACGCTACAGATAGCAATACTGGGGGATTTGAAAAGCCATAGTCAATCAATCAATAATATAATAATTATTTGCAAAATGTTTATTTTTAATTTACAATCTATAGAAGCTATGAGAATAGGAAGGTTCAAGTCTTTTGTGAAGCATCACAGCACAGTTGAAAATATATGGCAAATAAAAATCCGAAATGGATGATGTTGGAAGATAGATGGGAGGGGTTGAGTGGAACTGAAGGGTGGGACTAATAACAAGATAAACAATGTAGGGCATACGGGATCTGTGAAATGTGTATAGGTGCGGAGCTTTTGTGAAATAGCACAGTTACAAGTGGAAATAAAATTGATGGACAACAGAAATAGAGGAAGGACTAGACA